>NW_006792448.1:6339975-6365111 GCF_000442215.2 Lipotes vexillifer
GAAGATCCCACATGCCGCGGAGCGGCTGGGCCCGTGAGCCATGGCCGCTGAGCCTGCGCGTCCGGAGCCTGTGCTCCGCAAATGGGAGAGGCCACAACAGTGAGAGGCCCGCATAACGCAAGGAAAAAAAAAAAAAAAAAAAAAAAAGAGCTGCCTTGTATTGATGATTTACTACAGGTTAGAAACTCTCTGTACATTCTTCATATCCATCAACTCTTAATCCTTACAGTAAGTCCCAGAATAGACCCTATTTTCCCCCATTTTAAATACAAGAAAACATGCTCAGAGGTTAAGTTACATGCTTACAGGGTCTCAGAGCTAGTAAATCACAGAGTTGGGACTCAGCTCTGTAAACTGAGGTGCAGGTATGTCAGGTATGTCTGATTCCAAAGGCCATATTTTTAATTTTAACCTCAGGGTCCATAGGCTTCAGAATAACAACAACAATTAAAAAAAAATACATTTTGAGCACTTCCTATACGCCAGGCTCCGTTCTAAGCGTATTACATGAAGTCCCTCCTTTAATTCTCACAGCACATCTATGATGTAGGATATCATTATTCAGGGCGTGGGGCACAGGGAAGGAAGAGACTCACCCAGATCACCCAGCTAGTGAGTGATGGAGCTGGGGAGCACTTGGAATTCCACACCCCTAACCCCTACTCCGGTCTGGAATGGAACCTTGGCCCTGTACCTGTCTCACCGTTCTAAAGCAATAGACACGATATGGCTCACTTGTGTTCTAGTGCAGAGACTAGGCACAGCAGGGCTGGTAAGGGCCAGATTACTTCTCAACAGTGTGGTTCTCCGAAGTTTATACCAGATTGCTAATATTTTTTTCAATACTGGCTTTTCTTTGTGGTTTAATTATTTGCTCACTCAGGTTCATTTGCTTTGGAGCTTTTTGAATGTCAGAGCTTCAGATCTCAAATGCGAGCCAAGCTTTGGCCTTTGCAACAGCCCAAGGTTAATGCAGACTGCAAACAAGGGGCCTCCAAAACCCACTGCGGCTGTGGGTCTGCTCCCTGCACCTGCTTCCTGCTCCAGCTCATTTCCTGGGTCTTGGGTGAATGGGACCTTGATGCCCTGAGGGGTTCTGGTGTGTGTGTGTGTATGTACGTATGCATGTGTACACACACACACACACACACACACACACACACACACACACACCTCCCCCAACACTTGTCTCACTGATAAGTGAATACACACACATCTAGTCTACTGAAGGTGGCAGTGGGGATCTGGGGGAATAATCCCTCAATACAGAGAGGTGGAAAGGGCCCAGGCTGGGCATCAGGAGACCTGTGTTCTAGGCCTAGCTTGGCCACAACCACTCCATCTCAGCCAGGACACAACCCTCTGAGCCTTGATTCTGTCATTTTTAATTTTAGAGGATTAAAATAGATTAGTATTTCCCAAACCATCTTCTGCAGAATGTCAGTGTTCCTTGATATATTAATGGGTGGGTTTGGAAAAATAAGACTTGTTCAGTCAGGTAAATTGGGGAAAGTGACTTTTCTTCTATTGGTGTGTTCAAAGCTATGAGATGTTATGTAGTAGACAATCAAATTTGTTTTTTTATTCTGGTATTTAACAAACTTACTTGGTAATCAAACTCTGTTTTCATAGAACACCTATGAACACTCCTTGGGGTGCTGGACAATGCTGAGAATGAGTTTTAGGATATCAAGCCCAGAATCCTCCACATTCAAACTTTAGTAACTTAATAAATAGCTAATAGATTTGCTAAATGACTGCACCGCTAACATGAGAAAAACAGTAAAAGATATTTAAAAGCGAACTTATTTTTATGTAAGGCAACCAGTTGACAAGATAGTAGAATCGAAGTGTAAAATCCATCTCTGTGGTAAATGGTAAATGAATGGTCCCCACAGGTGAGGTGTTGACAGTGTCCTACATCCAGTAGAACTAAAGATGCAGACAGTGTTTACCACAGTCCCAGGTTCTTAATGATGAATTTCTTTTTTAGTGCAGAAGTGCTCTTAAGGTCAGAGAAATTCAAACATTTGAATAGAAGAGAGCTTATCTCCTTGGATATGAAGACTTCCAATCCTATCTTTGTATCCCTTACTGATCTTCATATACCATGTGGCATTGATAACAGGGTTACACACACAGAATTTAATAAACAGGGATTGGTCAAACCACATTTCACAAAGTATCTTTGTGAGGGATGCTTGTTCACAAAGGCCAAAAACATAGTAATCCAAATTTTTTTTTTTGCGGTACGCGGGCCTCTTCCCGTTGCGGAGCACAGGCTCCGGACGCGCAGGCTCAGCGGCCATGGCTCATGGGCCCAGCCGCTCCGCGGCATGTGGGATCTTCCCGGACCGGGGCGCGAACCCGTGTCCCCTGCATGGGCAGGCGGACTCTCAACCACTGCGCCACCAGGGAAGCCCTCCCAGTAATCCAATTTTTAAAGAGAGTTACTTGCAGATTAATTTAGTATTTCTACTTAGGCATCTTTGTTTTATTGCTTTCTTTTTTCCTCTATGTAGTACATCTTATATTTGAATGGAAAATAAAATTTATAAAAGGTATTATTTAGGTGAAACTGTTCTGCTCTTGACCCATCTTGCTCTTAATTGTGACAGTTTGGGATGCTCTTGTTTTATTTTTAAAAGATCAGGTACTACCCTTCTCCTCCTCACTGTATTTGTTGTTTGGTTGGTGTTTGTTTTACCAGCCTTTGGTAGATCCAATCACCTCACCTGGGTGAGGCTCAGAAGGGCACGACAGTCATGTCTCCCAGATCTGAATCAGCAGAGAACCTCTCTGGTCCTTAGTTTAAAACCTCCAGGCCTTTTATGCAGTGAAAGCACCCTGGTATGAGAGGTGAACAATCCCAGACACCTCCTTCTTTCTCCCTCTCTCTCCACAGTTCTGAGGCCTATAGCTCTTGACCACAGATAGTTTGAAAAGCCCTGCTCTAAGGCACAACTCTGAGTATCAATCACCCCATCCTCTACCCCGTGCCAGCTTAAAACCTTTGAGTGGAATCCCGAAGTGCAGGGTCAACAGTCAAGCTCCTCCACCTGGTGCAGCAGCCCCTCCTCTTTGTCTGCCTCTCCAGATCACCCTTGGGCACCTTTCAACTGAGGTGCAGCCACCCCCAGAATCCTCTTGTCCCCAATGGGACAGAAGGCAACATGGCTCCAGTCTTTACTCTCATTGCTGCCAATGCTTGGATCTGCTCTTTCTCTCTATCCAGCCACTAGGCCCTCATAGCTGCAACCAAATGCCACCTTTTCTGGCCCTCCAGGTGGTAGTGACTACTCTCATCTCATTTGCCCCCATGTGCCCCAGGCACACACCACTGCAGCACTGAAGGCATCCAATGTCCTTCTCTGTCTCTAAGTATATCTCTCTCTCAGAATGGCAACCTGTGGAGAGCAGTGACTGGGTCATATGGGCCTTTGTATATTTGAGTTCCAGACACCAAGTAGGTAGATGTTTAATACACATTTGTTTAAAACAATCAAATGCATTTGAAATTATACCAACAATGATATATTCTACTATTGAACACCAACTGGAATCACTGTATACAAAACGTGAACTAAAGGTTGGCATACCAAGGTACGCAATATGTGTTTAATAATAACAGTAATCATAACCATTAATATTTATTGCATATTTCCTATGAGTCAGGCCTTATGCTACAATTTTGTAAGCAAACATACCCTGCGAGGTAGAAACTATTGTTATCTCTATTTTAAACTTGAGAAATCCGAGGCAGAGATTGCTTAAGTCACTTGCCCAAGATCTCTTGGGTTGATCTCTTTGGTCAGCCTCTTTCCTTTCCCAGTTCCTTCCAGTGATAAATCAGAGGCTGCCCATCACTTTTAGGCCTGAGTTGGTAAGCAAATCCATGGGGGCTGCTCGCTTAGGAAGTAATATGAGTTCTCAGCTTATGAGGCTAAAATGTACTTTGCAAAATGGAAGTCACTATCCCCAAGTGTGCAAAATAACCAGATCCAGAGATAGGATTCCTTGACTCAAAGGCAGCAGCAGCTTCAGAGCATTTGCTTGCCTATTTGACCGTGAGTGGACATTATTTGGGATTTCTCCAGGTGCAGCTACACCTGAGGTCACAGCTAATCAGCTGTTATAGCAATGTCGAAAGGGAGCACTATATAGGCAGAGTCAGGAGGTCAGGTGTAAACAGAAGATGAGGAAGCGCAAGGTCTGGTGGACTGACCTTCAGTGTAACTTCATCTTCCATTCAGGAGGGTGTTTCCAGGGGTCCCGTAAAATTTCCTCTGGGCATAGGGCTTCTAAATCCCAGCTTCACAAGGCAGGTAGTTGGTGTAGGAGGGGCAAATGAGATTTTACAAATAAAGTCAAACCCAGGCCCCAGCCAGCTAAAATGTGTCTGCTTTTCTTGGGACCACCCCTCTAGTGCGCAGCCAGCAGAAACAACGTGCAAGGACCCAACCTAAAGTCCGTATTTTATTTGAATAAAACAGTCTCTAAATGCTGACATTTATAACCTCACAGGAAAGGTTTGGGAGGAGGGAGAAAGCGTAAAAGAACATTCTGTGTAGCACCATGATGCTGCCAACAGTTTGTGGGTTGGACGGGGCACTGCGTTCCTCAAGATTAGACAAAACTGAGGGTTTCTTCTTCTTCTTCTTTAATAGTGAGGAAATATAAAACCTCCCCTCATGTCAGAGTCTCAACTCTTCACACTTTTTGTATAATTTTGCCCATTCAGGAGTAATATTTAACTGAAGGGAAATCAGAAAAGCTGTAGCTTTTTTTTTTTTTTCTAGAAACCAAAAGAATGTAAAGATATTGAGTTTAGCTTTCTAACTCAATTTCTGAATTTTCTATTTTTTAATGAGAGAAAGAATGTTAGTGGATATAAGGAGAAAGCATATGTTTTGGTGATTACTAGAATTTCAGTGGTTGGTATTTTATGAACATGCCACTGAGCTGTACTACGAGGACCAGCAAGTGTTCAGAGTGACCCCCCACTCCTGACCCCCACCAAAGAGAAGCAAGGGAGTTATTTTCCTTTCCGCATGGAATTGAACACAGATTCTGAACTGTGAAAATAAATTAAGAGTGAGAAATATTTTGATTTAATACATGTTCCGAGCCACCTCCTCCTAGCATGAGAGCTACACCTGAATTACAGACTGAGGTTTGGTGGTTGGTTAGCTGTCGGGTCACGCTCAGAGCAAGTCATTATAACTCAATGGCTCAGGTAGGGATTAGAGGAAAAGCCACTGCTACCTACTTATGAAAAAAGGGTTTGTTAAGCCATTCAGACATGTCACAGAATTGCAAGATGGCCCAGAACTGCTTAAATGATCAAGGTAAGTAATATCACGGCCATACTAATCTGTGGAAGACAGTAGTTACCGTGCCATTTCTCTGATCCCAGTGGTCCCCCCTTGCTGGTAGAACCTGATTGAAATCTACCACTCGACAGGAAGCTCTCTGACAAGGCCACCCCCCTAATCCTCCACACAGATAGCCAATTAAGCAGAACAGACCATGCCCCCACTACTCATATTTTTTTCTCCTAAAACGTATCATACTTCGTTGTTATTTAATTATTTTATTTGCTCTTTTTCTCTTCTCCATCAGTCAGGAGACTGTAAACTCCATAAATACAGAAGCCTTATCTTTCTTGATCATTTTTATATTCCCAAGACTTTTAAAAAATATATATGTAATGCATGAATAAATGCTACAGCTTTTCGAAGAACACTGTATATATATTCATATTAACCCCAAGCTGTTCCTCTCTATTCCCCATTTATGTAAATCCAGCCTATTCTTCAAGGCCCAGGTATGGTACCACCTCCTCCATGAAGTGTCCCATGTGCGACTCCAGTCTACAAATAAACTGTCCCTCTTCCGAGTTCTTTATCATCCAGCTTAGCAATTTGTGGTTTGATAATTGACTTATTTTTTTTATTGCATTTTCAAAATTATCCATGAGATAGACCTTCATCTACCAGATCACAGGGAGAAATCTACAAAGAACACAGGCAATCAGTCATGAGGCAAATGTTAGAATTGATCCCTCTGAACGCTGTTCTGAAAGGAAGACAGAGCACATGTAAAAGTCAGAAGGTATGGAAGCACAAGGTACCTGTCCCAGGCACTGAAGCATGGGGGAGGGAGTGTCCAGGAGTCAGAGAGATGCAGTAGAAGGGAAAGCAGAGAGATTGGACCCTCTGCTGCCAGAGGGGCCACATGGAAAACAGAAGAATGAATGCTGGTAGCTTCTAGGAGCAAAGACCAGCCCCTGACTAACAGACAGCAGGTACTTCGATGCTAAAAGCACAAGGGGGCTTCCCTGGTGGCGCAGTGGTTGAGATTCCGCCTGCCGATGTAGGGGACGCGGGTTTGTGCCCCTGTCCGGGAGGATCCCACATGCCACGGAGCGGCTGGGCCCGTGAGCCATGGCCGCTGGGCCTGCGCGTGCGGAGCCTGTGCTCCGCAACGGGAGAGGCCACAACAGTGAGAGGTCCGCGTACCGCAAAAAAAAAAACAAAAAACAAAACAAAAAATAAAAGCACAAGGAACTAAATGAGAGCTCAACCTGAATGAGACTGGAGGCCCATCCTTGTCCAGAACCTCCAGCCCTGCACGCACCTTGATTTCAACCTCATGAGATCTTAAGCAGCTAAAGCTTCTGGACCTCGGACCTACAGAAACTGTGGGCTAATAAACTTGTGTTGTTTCAAGCTGCTAAATCTATGATAATTTTTTACAGCAACAATTGAAAATGAATATAAATTTCACTATTTCTCTTATCACTACATTTTTATGGCTGGGGTTAGTAGATAAATTGGTCTTCAAAACAGGTGCCACTGACTAGTGCTAACAGATTCTGGCTGCAGCAGACCAAATGCCAAAGGGTTGAAACTGCCTCCCCTCTCAAGAGACTTCCAAGTCCTGCCGATGATGCCGGTACAGTGAACTTGCAGTTATCTTTGAGTGAAATGTGTATTTTGTTATTTATCCACCATAACTGTCTAATCCTGACACCTTATCTTTGTCATCAAATACAATTGTGGTCCAGCGGATGTCTGCACCTCTGTGTGCATATGTGTGTTCAGAGGGAGATTTAACTTCACCCCAATAAGAGCATAACTGGGAGAGAAAGCCTGCTGTATAAAGAAGACTTCTATAGAAATCTGCTGTGTTGTATTTCCTGTCCTTGAATATATTATCCAAAGTGGAAGTGAAAGGGAATGAACATTATTAATGACCATGTGGTAAGCTGTGTGCTGGATGCTCTCATGTATATTCTACTTTTCTTTGGCCCTCATAAAACTCTGCCAGGTAGGTATTAATAGCCTCATTTTTCAGATGAGGAAAAAGAGGATCAAAGAGGCTCAGTTGCCCAAGGTCACACTACTAGTAAGTGGGGATTTAGCATCCAAATCTGCATCCAAGAGGCTTTAACTCCCTAGCATTTTAACGATCTAGTATGCTGCCTTAGGAGTTGCTGAATTTATTCTTAAGCTAGTGAACTGTGTCCTGTACAGCTCAGATTTTATCTGAGTGAGTCATGACATTCTTACCTAAAATAAAGATAAACAATACGAGGCCATATAGAAATAAGCGCTGAAATGAACGTGAAGATATTAGTTGTATCAGAGAAGCAGGATATGCCAGAATGGTTAAGAAAATAAGTAGGTAAGATTCAGAAGCCAGATTGAAGAGATGTTCTATGTGAAGGAAGCAATGTGGTGACTGGAGATTCAGCTTAAGGCTAATTATGGTATTTTCTGTAGGGTAAGGTGGATTTTGCAGAACTCACAGCAAGTCAGTAAGCTGAAAATGATCAGGAAACAAGGTGAGACTGTGCGGGTAGATAATAGAGGGTCTTTGAAGCCAGATAAAGAATCTTGGACTTGATGCAAGAGGAATGGATACTTCTACATCTGGCATCAATTACACATTTCACTATGGCTACCTTCATGGATGTTCCATGAAAAGCTATTTCATTCTTCTTTTTCCGTTTCAATAATTAATATATTTATTTAGTTAGAGCTCTAAGGGGTGGGGTGTAAGGAATGGAAACAAAGGAGCTTTGCTCTGGGCTGATTATTGCCAAAAGGATCCCTGAAATGCAAAATGAAGTAGAGAAGCATTGCTGTGGACCAAGAAGGTGCAGCCCTGGCCTGGTGGAAGGCCAGCCCACATGAACCAAGTATTTCTGGGGTTTGAGGGGCTTCCATAGGCAGGCAGAGCTGACATCCTGCACTGGGGAAATCACTTGAGGGAGCCATTACCCAGTGTCCTCACCAGTGGCAGAAGAAGACACCCAGAAATAAGCTTTTCCTCTCTAAGACCACTGAGACAGCGTTTCAACTATTATAATTAATATCAATTGGACCTAGAAAAATAATGGAGAGAACGTAACTACGAAAAGTTATTTCAGCTATTTTATTTAATAAGATAAAATTTTATTTGTACTGTCCATGAAGGCTTAAGAAATCTGGAAGATTTTCTCTTCTCCTGTGCCTAATAACCTATGCAAATACCCATCTCAGAGCATACATTGATGTAGGCTTCCTGGGTGAGGAGGAATGGAAGAAAAAACAAACAGGGGAGCGGCTTTTTGAAATGGGAACTATTGGCTTTCCAGCTTCACCTTAGATATATCCATAGGTATATGAGAAAGGAAAATAAGCAAGTACAGGTAGTTCTTTGTGTCACAAACCTATAATCAATAGCTGGCTCCCTCTCTTTAAGTGATCTCATCTCAGTATGAGTGACAGCAACACTGACCAATGAGAGTAGCTATAACTTGACGTGTGTGTGTGTGTGTGTGTGTGTGTGTGTGTGTGTGTGTGTGTGTGTGAAGTGGAGGTGGTATCTGTAACAGACACTGGCTGGTTGCATTTTCCACTTCAGGGTGGAGTCGTGGATCTCAAGCTTTGGAAAATTTATTGCATTCCCCCTTGTCAGATTCTGATTTGAGAGAAACACTGAACACCCGGCAACTCTTGGGAAAAAGTTCTGGCAACCATCTTCAGCTGTGACTAATTTGTCCCCTGCCCGGTTGCTGTCCTGGAACTTGAACTCTTATGGAGATCTTAAATAGGACAGTCTGGAAATCTGGATGGTTTTCATGCCCAATTGCTGCTGCATTTATTTTAAAAATATACTCCCCCATTTGGGCAATGACACAGAATGCAGAATGAAAGGTTATGGTACTATGGTGGTCAGTTCTGGGAAGGGACTTGAGAGAAAACTGAAACGACCAGGCAGCTGAAGTGGCGATGAGAAGAGAGGAGAAAGAGGGATGATGGGGGAGGGGAGCATGGGCTGGGTTTCCTGGGCTGCTGGGGAGGCAGGTTGCAAGGTGAGCAGTTACCAACACCAGCTGGGGACTCGTGTTATTTACCTTATCATAATGGCTATTTAGTGAGATTGTAGGTGATTTCATGTTTCTTATACATGTTTTCCTAAATTTTCCAAATTTTATTCACTAACAGGTTTTGTTTTAGATGATAAAATAAACAGTAAGTGTTTTTCCAAATACTCATTTGCTCTATGCAATGTGTGGAGAATCCATTTTTATTGCTGTTGTTGGGGTCTCAAAGAGAAAAATATTATCTAATGCTAAAGCAGTTCATTACTAAACTAGGAGAAATTTGGACAGACTTTTAGGATTATGTCACTCCTACTGAAAGATGACAAGATGTCCCTTACATATTTGTAGTTGTAATACTGCCCAGTACTATGTCTTATACATTTCAGATACTTTTTAAATTGTATGATACAATAAATAAAGTAAAACTATAACCAACAGCACAAAGAAGTATATCTTGTAAGAGAAACCTCTTTGGTCCACTGGTCTTTCATGGAATATAAGACATGATAAACTGCTTCAGAACCATAGATTTTTTTACCCAATCCCAATTCCTGGTGGATGGTCAGAAGGGGGCTAAGTCTCCTAACACTTTACCAACTTTTTAGATGTAGCTCTAAACTCATGGTTTCCTTAGTGATTTGCTCTGGCCTGTTTTTATTTTTATCCTATGTCACTCCCAAGATGCAAATTTTGTATGTTTACTACTAGGTGTGTAAAATCCCTCAAATTTTTCTTTAAAAAATAACAAAGTTTTAAATATTAGGCTTAGTGTTTTGTGACTTAGTGAATAAGACCATTCTTGCTCTCCCTTTGCATCTCCTTGGTGATTTTTCAGAATGGACACCCTCCATCAGGGTCTCTGTTCACCAGATGAGGTGAAGGCTCTGCACACAGAATTGGCCTCACACCCTGGGCTTGGCCAGCCCTGGCTCCAAAGAGCTCCCTTTATATAAAAAACTAACTGTAGTGGAGATCAAATTGCTTATTAGCTAGTTCCTTATTCTGGGCTCGAATATTTAACCCACTGGCAAGGGTTCTTGAGGGATAACTCAGAAGCTGAGATATACTACTGACCTTGTCAAAGACTTTGGAAAAACAGTGGGGAAAAAAGGAGGTGATGGGAAAAGTCAGAAAAACTGGAACCTAGCACTTTCTCTGCACAAAACTGGTTCAGCGACATTGGACAAATACTTTAACCCTCTGGGTTTTGATTTCCTTGCCTGTCAAGTGGGAGAAGAACACCTATCTGCAAATCTCAGTGGAGTCTGAAGATCAAATAAAAGTCCGGAAATGTGCTTTGAAAAGCAGAATGCCCTGTTCAGAGGTAAGGGGTAACGGGGATGTAGCCTCAGGGGAAGCTTTTTATCTCCCTGTGTCTTCAGATCCCCCATCAACATGGGAGCCAACCCGGCACACTCATGCCCACCTTCTCAAGCTCCCCAAGCCCTTCAGAGAAGAATGGGAAACTCCAAGCAGAGGCAGCTCTTGGGACTTGCTCGCTCTACTCTGTTGATCCTCCCTCTTAATGCCTCCTTTTTATCCAACTTGTTCTAAATCCTTATGTAATAGGGCAAACACATATCAACTTGCTTTTATAGTAGCAACTTACTACTCTGAAATTTATTTTATGGGTCCTTTTTCCTGTAGAATGGGTGTTTATTTCTAGTCAGTAATAGTTAGTCTCTCATTATTCTCTCTAATTACTTTCCATATGTGTATATATCTACCTCTTGTCTCCTGATAGCTTTACAAAGTCTTTGAGGGAGGCATGTTTCCTGGTACTTCATCATTTCACCCAGCACCTAGCACCAGGCTCACCACCCTTCATGCCCAGCAGCCTTTAACACCAGTGTGTCCTCGATCCCTCCGGGATGCAGTTCCACATTCTCTGCATGGCAACTATACCCTCTTAAAAGTCCATCCCCACTCAACTGCTAACTTCAGTCTAGCTAGGTGCCTTCCCGTAACCCCCCACATACACCCACCTCCAGGTCTTAGCTCATCTGGTGCCTCACTCAATCACTATGCATCCACTCTCAAAGGTTCAAGTCCAGGATTCGTTTTTCACTGAACACTGTCATCCTTTCTGATCCTGGATCACTGTGGTTCCCACTGTCGGTCACTGAGTTCACACAGATTAAACCTGGTCTGCATTTATTCTCTGGTTGTTTTATGTATGCTAACTTAAGTCTCTTTGCAGTATAGTATAAGGAAATTAAGGTCAGGGGCCCTTCCTTGCTTTTCATTTATTCTGGTCTCTCTATTTGTTATATCTTGGCACTATGTTACATGTTAAGTAACTAAAGAGCTCCCAATCATTTTGAAGAATGTAAGCTCTTTATGAAACAGCATAATATATTTTATTCCACAAAGTAGTAAAGTCCTCTGAAAGATCAACTATTAAGCTTTAGTCTATAATACTTAGCACACAGTAAACATTCAATAAAAGATCCATTTACCAGAACTTGTGATAACCTGAGCTGTTCCTCCACACACTCACAGCAGCACAGCTAATACCCATGGCACCACAAAGAGGAGTTTTCAGAAGTTATCGAACAGCCATTACCATGACCAAAAATTAAGCACCTGTGCATCTGTGGGACAGGAAAGGTGGAGCCTGCCTGGAATCACTGACTTCTTTTTAAATACTCACCTTTCCTATATGTGGCCTTCACAGGGAGGCAGAATGACATAGGATAAAGGGGTCTGGCATTGTTTTTATGCTCTGCGAATTGGGGGACCTTAGACTGAAGGCCTGTTAAGAATGAGTGTGTCACTTCCCATCAAGGACTGACTACAGAACAAAGCCTTCTAAGAAGCTGGAGCACTGCTAGAACCACAACCAAGTTTTGCTTGCTGCACCTGCAGCCCCTGTTTTCTCATCACCCACTTATTCATTACCTCTTTGCCATCTGAATTTGGCACATAGCCCACCACCCCTTAACCATATGAGGCACTAAATACGTAACTGTTAACTTGTCTGTTGTCTCCAGAGCCACCAGTATGTTCATACATATTCTCACCTAACCTCATCTTCTATGAACTCTGCAGCTTGGGCCCTAGTGGCTACCCCATTCTTCTGAAATCCATTCTTCCTTGAGCCCTTGGTTCTTCTCCAACACTTCTGTCATTTCTTCTCTGTATCTGCCTGACCCCCTATTATTCTGCCTCTCTCTTTAAGGTGAGCCACAGGGGTCCCCCCGTCTACCCTCTTTCCTTCATTCTCCACAATTGTCCCCTTTGGTAAACCTCTAGCTCTAGCTCTGTACAGTGCTGCCAACTGCTGCCTCAACAACTCCTCTCCTCACACACCAACCAGATTCTCTCTTGGATTTTTCTATAATTCTGTTCATGTGCCACCACTCTTCCAGTTGCCTGAGGCCAACGTATTGGAACCATCTTTGACTTTAGCTAAAGGGGGAAAGAGATGAGTCAGGAATTACTCTATTATTTTTTTGCTTGAGCACCTGAGTAGGTAATGATACTTTTATGATGCTTATAATCTAGGGGGTGGTCTGGGGGAGGAAGGGCAGGGTAGTGGGTACAATTCAAATAAGAAAGGGATAATTACAATATCATATGAAAAATTCAAAGATGGGATGAGTTTGCCCAACCCAGGCTAGAGGGAGGGAGCAGTCAGGGGAAAAAGACAAATTATAATTTGGTCATTTCATGAATGAAATGGCTGCCCACTGTCTACTTAATTAAGCACAAGCCCCAGAGTGTGGGGAAAAACCTTTAAACTCCAGCACAACATTCTTTTCCAACCTTATCTACCACGATTCCCCAACTATAGACCCTTAACCTCAATAAAAGAAGACGAAACACCATTTCCCAAATGTTTCTTGGGTATTTCCACCTAAATACATTTGTTTACATAGCTTCCCTCCTACTCTGTGCTTGCCTCCACTTCCTCCCAACACCATCTCACCATCTCCATTCTCCGAAAGACTCTTCCAGCCTTTAAGACCCATCTTGAATGGTAACTACCAAACAGAAGCATTTCCTGGTCCCACCTCTCCACCCCCACTGAAAACGTGGCAGTGGCTCAGCCTCACTTGGACAGCCCAGCCCGTCCTTCTCTATTGACAGCCCAGTCTCTTCTCTATGACTTTCTGATTGCCGTTACAGTCTGCCTTGTGAGTTGCATCCATTTTCCTCCCCTAAATTATACAGGAGAGCCTTCTGGATTGTAACCTCTTTGACAGCAAAAGCATTGAGTTACTTAAGGACTCCCCCAGGACTTCACCAAGCCATGCATATACTAGACACTAAATAAATAATTTAAAATTTTTTTCTCTTGTTTTTGTCAGTTCCCCTTGAATTCAGTGTGAAGTGCTATACTGGCACAAGCATAGTTCACAATCCTAACAAGTATTCAGTCCTGTTGATTGTTTGTTTATAGAGTGAAGAGATGGTTTTCTGGAGGGTCCTTTCAAAGGCACCATCCTTATCTCTGCCCAGTGACAGGCTAGCCTTTGCAAGCCATGCTTTACTGATTTCTCTGGCCAAGAAAGGCTCCATGTTGTATCAAAGCCAAGTCTGTCAAAATTGTGACTTCTCTGCACCCACACCTGAATCTTCATAATTCTCCAAAGCTACAGAAGTATATATAAAAACTTCCAACAGGATGGGGGAATGTTTGCCAACTGTGGGAAGATAAATGACCTGGAGACTTCATGCTCCAAAGGCAGATTGCTGGATTTCTGGTTCAGCGTAGCAAAAGAGATGCTGTTTATTTGTTTGTTTGTTTTTTTCATTGCCAGAAAGTTATGGGTCACAACATTTAATTTGATTAATTCCAAAAGGAAACCTTAGGAGGAACTGTGGGAGGCTTGATAAAATAAGTATGTGCCATTGTTAAGACAGGAAAGGAAAAAAAAATGACTTCCATTAGAGCCCACAAAGATCACTTCCAGTCCCAAACATGGGTCCCCAGAGATAGCCTGGAAGCCAAATTATTGTCAGAGAGGCTTACCTTTTACAACAGCTCACAGCAAAAGAAAACATATAGCTTAACATCTCTCCCACAATTCACCTTTCTGTTTTTTTTTTCTCTTTTATTCTCTCTCTCTCTCTCTTCCTTTCCCTTTCCCCCTGCCTTACATTACTCTTCCCAGTCTGAGCTCTTCTACCAATTAGATATGTATCATTGGATGAGTCACTTGAACTTCCTAAGCTCCAGTATGCTCAAATACCTAAGCAAAATGATGTGTTTATATTACATTTACTTCTGAGCGTGAATATAAATGCAAGTTTGCTCTATCTGCTCCTATACAATTGGTCATGTTAGTGCTCTAACTTATTTGTTTCTAAGGTGATGAACTGTGGTTTTAGCCTGCACAAAGAACAAGCTAATTTGTTGGTGGATCCTATGAGGTTCCATCTTTTGGAAAGGTGAGATCAAATGGCTAAGTGAAGTCACTTGAGCCAAAGATAAATGGGGTGTCACACAGATTAAGACACGGACCAGAGGAATCTGTTTTGAAACTTCACTGAATAGCTAATTAATTGGCCAACTTGGCCATAACTTCAGCATTTTCTCTTTAACTGCACAATCTAGGGAGGGGTGTGTGTGTGTGTGTATTCAAATTCCATTGTATAAATTTGAGAATCCTAGACTATCATGTCTGGTCAGAACATTTATTGTCCTCGTATCACTTGGGAAAACTGAGAGTCAAAAATATAAAGAGGTCTTTCAGCTGGTTAGCATAGGAGACAAGACTGAAGCAGGTACTCATAATCCTGCTAAACCACACAGCAACCATTCGCTAATTAATCTTTCACTTCCTCCTACAGGATGACCCAGAATTCAACTTGTATTAAGGTTAAACAGACCACACTTCATCAACTTTCCATTTTTTACTCTTCCTTCTTTCCTGGTTTTAACTTTCTCCTCCCATGAATCCTCTTCCTCCTTCTATTCCAGTTCTAGAAAACTTTCCTCACACATGTTTCTTTTGTATGGTTTTCATGACATTTTGTCCATGTGGTTAATTCCCTCATCTGGATGACTGCTTTGAGGAGACTTTTGTATTATTTTTGGCTTGGGCATCCATTTCCTGCCTGTGAGTGACAACAGAGACTGCCTCCCGAAATGCCCACAGTGCCGATAAGAGGAGCTGGCATAGGGTAAGATAGAGCCACAAGGAGAAGTGGAGTCAGCCAGTTTCAAAGGAATCCAGCTACATACATGGCAGGACTCTGATATCTGAGAGGTGAGCTAAGAATGAATTCTCAGCATCCATGCATCATGAGGAAAGTACCTGACACTGGGGACTCGGATGGCAACCTTGACTAAGAATGGCATTGGAATAAGAGGTAACAGGTATAAACTTACACTTCTCACTGTTTCCCCAACATCTGATGGGAGCCTGGACAGCAGTGGTCAAAATGCCTGGAGTTCCTGGCATAATTTTAGGTCAAAGTATGCAAAGATTGTTTCCAAGAGGTTGGAACAGGAAGAACATCATTCACACTAGAGACCTCTTCCACCGCCTCATGAGAACTTGGCTCTGAGAGCATACAGCATCATTCTATGTATTGTCACCCTTGGACAGGTTTGCTCTCTCGGAATCTGCTGCATGTCAGGGTGCGTGAGATGGTGGTGCTTGGTGGGAGAGCAGCACAAATGAGGGCCAATAAGGCTTCTCCCAACTCTGAGAGTCTGTGGATTACACCTTCCCACTATTTATCCATTATTTGGCCCCAGGCAAGTATTTTTATAAATGAAGATTTACCAGATGGTGTGCATTTAGAAAATAGGTCAAAAGAGTCACTGCCTTTTGAAACCAAAGAAGCAGTAGGACAGAAGGAGTAAAATACAGGAAAAAGGCAAGGAGTCTGCGTAATTTCTTAGATCTAGGTATGTTGAAAGGGGGCTAACAAGACAATGCATCCATCTGCTGGGGCAGGGGGATGGAGGATGAATGACTTTCCAAGCAGGAAAGAGGAAATGGAGTGTGCAACTGCTGCTATTGCTAAATGGGGTCTCTAATTCCTCTCTCCATAATGGTAATGACTTCCATTTATATGGTGCCTTTCATCAGTTCTGATCTGAGGGAGCAATCAAAGTCCTCTTTTCACTCCACCCCTAAATCTGGTCCTCAACAGGGTAAAGAATGATATCTGTATTTATGCCATATCTATTTTGGAGAAGACTAGCTCATGTGAAATTGGACATTAAGATGCTATGGAAATGAACCCAGAATGGAGAAGGAAAAGGTCGAGGAAGAGAAGGTGTGGAAGGGAAGATGCTTATTTCTAATCATGACCTTCAGTACCATCCAGCTGAACAGACACCTCGACTCAGATACTCTGAAAGATCTTAATGCCTCCAGTAACCTCAGCCTCATCCCATCTGTCTCCCAGCTTTTTTTGTTTGTTTGTTTGTTTGTTTGCGATACGCGGGCCTCCCACTGCTGCGCCCCCGCCCCCCCCGCCGCAGAGCAACAGGCTCCGGACGCGCAGGCTCAGCGGCCATGGCCCACAGGAGCAGCCGCTCCGCGGCATGTGGGATCCTCCCAGACCGGGGCACGAACCCGCGTCCCCTGCATCGGCAGGCGGACTCCCAACCACTGCGCCACCAGGGAAGCCCTGTCTCCCAGCTTTTAATGGGACTTGGCAGTCTTTGGAGTGTATAATATTAAGGTGAATGCATTGGGTTCCAACTGCTACTAAGGACATTTTTTTCCTGTTGCTTTAGGGATTCAGGAATAGAAGGGATATTCAGGATACAGGCAAGGAGAGGCCAAGGTTTGGAAGGAAAGGGAATGATAAGGAATCTGGTCTGTTCCAATAAGATATTCAACAAGATGTGTAGGCATAACTCA
This sequence comes from Lipotes vexillifer, assembly GCF_000442215.2. Classification (NCBI taxonomy): domain Eukaryota; kingdom Metazoa; phylum Chordata; class Mammalia; order Artiodactyla; family Lipotidae; genus Lipotes; species Lipotes vexillifer. The sequence continues at coordinate 6,357,184 of NW_006792448.1, forward strand.
TATAGACACAGAAGCCACTAACAATTAAGATTCATGAAAATGTTCAGAAAAAAAAGGAAAAACCTCATACAACACAAAAATAAGCACAAAGCAGTGGCATAAATAACTCAGGGAACTGGATTTCAGTAAGGACAGAAGTGGAAACCCTGTCAATGTATATATCAATATTTCCAGGCTGATATTTAGAAAAGTTTAGGCCATAAGAAATCCTCCTTCATTGGTTGGGAACTGAATAAAGGAATGTCTTTTTGTCTTAATTACTCTCTTCTGCACTTATCACATAATCACTGTGCAGATGCCCTAGGGGAAAGCATGTAATCAGAGGATAGATGGGATTCTGAGAGGAAGGGTGGTGGTGGGATATAGGGACAATGGGCTGGGGACCAGGACCTGTGTTCTAGACTTGGCCTTAACTAGTTGGGTGACATGCAGTTGAGTTGCAATGCAGTGGGCAAAGCCCTGGGCTTAGAATAAAAAGTGACAGCTTTCTGAACTTGGACAGGTCACTTGATCTCTGAGCCTCAGTGTGCTGATCCATAAAATGGGAATGAAAATATTTCTCTTCTAAGATTGCAGGAAGGATGTTATAAGAAATACATGTGAAATGGCTTTAAGAATTGAAACATGACATACAAAAGAGGTCTGGCCCAACTCTTTGAGTTACAGATTGGCAGATAGTACCCCAGAGAGATAGGATACCATGCCTAAGGTCATAACAGAGTTGGGCGCAGTACTCAATTCCTAGGCTGAATCCAGCTCTCTGTGGATGGCTGCAAAACAAGTAAGCTGGGGAAGGGGAGGGAGAATTTTAAATGAAGTAACGACCACCTTGTGAATGCAAACACAAGGAATTTTGTATGGCTAGAGTGTGGCCGCCCTCAGAGACACAGTGACCGGATGAACCCCTAGCTGGCAAAATTCAACCAGAACCCAACTGTAATACGGTCCAGACATGCAGAAGTCCCAGTAAGACTGCTGAGAACCCTAATGGCAACAATGGCTGGTTTTAGCTTCTGAGACCTTGTTTCTCAGGTCTGTTAACTTACGATTCTTGCTTGTAGGTTCTCAGCAATAACACACCACCATTGTTTTCTAGCTAAACAACGCCAAGAAAATAGAAATAAGAATGCCTTCTGTCATGGATAGTTCTGGTTCTATGGATAAATTCTACCACACTGAAAGAGAAAGCAACAGTACTTCTCATGTTAAAGTTTAATCTTTTAGCAACTCCTGTCCATGTGGGCTTAATTTAGGCTTTGCACAAAAAACAAACACCTTCAACAAAGTCTGATGATCAGAAATGGGGAAATCCAGAAGAGCACATCCACTTGGGCAGACATGAAGTGTGGGCCATTTATCACCTTAGCAAGGGCAGGAAACATGACTGCTAATTGGTCTCTTCATTAACCAAGGAGATCATCTACCATGACAGCAACTCAGAGCTGGGGGTGATCTGGAGCAATATTTAAGTAGCTTCTAACGCATAATCATATCTTTCTTTCTTTCTTTCTTTTTCTTTCTTTCTTTCTTTCCTTCTCTTTCTTTCTTTCTTTCTTTCTTTCTCTTTCTTTCTTTCTTTCTTTCTTCCTTCCTTCCTTCTTTCTTTCTTTCTTTCTTTCTTTCTTTCTTTCTTTCTTTCTTTCTTCTTTCTCTCTCTTTCCTTTCTTCCTTCCTTCCTTCCTTCTTTTCTTTCTTTCCTTCCTTTTTCTTTCTTTTTCTCTTTCCTTCCTTCCTTCCTTTCTCTCCTTTCTTTTCTTTCTCTCTCTCTCTCTCTCTCTCTTTCTTTCTTTCTTTCTTTCTTTCTCCCTTCCTTCCTTCCTTTCTTAATAGATCTTAATAGATCTTTATTGGAGTACAGCTGCTTCACAATACTGTGTTAGTTTCTGTTGTACACCAAAGTGAATCAGCCATATGCATACACATGTCCCCATATCCCCTCCCTCTTGACCCTCCTTCGTTCCTCCCTACCCCAACCCTCTAGAAAGGAAACCATAAACAAGACAAAAAGACAACCCTCAGAATGGGAGAAAATATTTGCAAATGAAACAACAGACAAAAGATTAATCTCCAAAATATACAAACAGCTCATGGAGCTCAATATCAAAAAAACAAACAATCCAGTTATAAAATTGGCAGAGGACCTAAATAGACATTTCACCAAGGAAGACATACAGATGGCCAAGAGGCACATGAAAAGATGCTCAACATCACTAATTATTAGAGAAATGCAGATCAAAACTACAATGAGGTATCACCTCAAGCCAGTCAGAATGGCCGTTATCAAAACATATTTCTTTTCGAAATCTGCTGGCCTAGAAAATGTCTCTAAATCCTCATGAATAGACCTCTTCACCTTCACTAATTATGGACTCCGCATGAAGGGAGAAGACAAACGAGGGATACACGTCATAAACAGAGGTGAAATAGTGCACCCAAAGCTTATCAGGGGTGATCAGTCCTTTAAACAGGCTTTGGCCAGAGGGTTTGGGGGCAGGGAGAGCATGAGGAATCCTTTTAGCTTCTGCGGCTCCTAAGAAAGGAGTTTCTACCTTTTTCCTAGTAAATAACTACTCTGTTCTACAGGAGTCTTTTATCATCTGTGTGATGTGTGGACATGGACAAAGGGATATTTATGCAGAAGTGTGAGGCTTCCATGGCAAGGAAGGTTTATGTGGGTGGGCAGCTTAGCAAGGAAATTCTCCCAGCAACTGACAAGGAAGGAGCTCTTCCTAGTAGCCACCAGCACTTCAGTTTAGAGATTAGTGGGCAAATCCCATCCCCAGTGGATATGCAAAGAGACACAGCAGTAGGTTCCAGCAGAGGCAGGAGGCTCACAGTGCCTTTCAGTCCGGTTCCGCCCACCCTCACCTTTATGCAGGGAAATGACAGGTCAAGGCTTCACTTTAGGGGTCTACCAAGAGCTGCTTATCAAATGCCAAAAAGAGGACAACATGGCTTTGGTCTGTGGCTTCCTTATCAGGTAGACTTCAAGATTCACTGGTCATCAGCTTCCAATGGCTCTACTGTAGATGTTTCAACCTAGGATGTGTGACTTCTAGAGCTAGCATGTCAGGTAAACTAGATACTCATTCCCATCCAACTTTGACTTTCTTGGGATCTTGTTGGTATTCCTAGAGAGTTTTAGAGGTTTTATCCAACTAGCAAATTTACCATCAGTCAGATGAAGACTTAAGCATAGCGCCTTTAATTAAAAGCATAAAGGTAGTGGGGATGGTTGTAGTCTTGGCAGCCATTGGGGCTGCCTCTGGGCCCACAGTTCTCAGGCGATGGCTCCAAGAGAGGAAAGACAGAAAATAACTGATTAAACAATGCATAAAATGTGCAGCAGACTCAAATTTGCAAGGAGACCTGTTTTCATTTGGTTTCTACCTCTCTGCAAACTAGTGAACCCAATGTGCCAAAGATGGCAGACTGCTGAAGGGCAGTGCCCAGCAACCAAGTAACAAGACAGTCCAAGTTTGAAGAAAACTCGGCCTTACCTGGAGATAAGGAGGAGTCATAGGAACTTCTCTCCTTGCGGTTCATCTTGAAGGCTTGGATGTCCTTTTCCCTGTACGTCCCAAAGCCTTCATAGCTCCTCCTTTTACTCCCACTCACATCACTGTCCCACTTGTCGTTCGGAGGGTTCATCTCACTGAACACATCCAGGCTCTCTGGTCTTGCGCTGCTGCCGTCCCCGCCATTGCCAGAGTACCGTTTTGTGCACGAGTCCACAGGCTCGCTGCTCAAGTCACCTTTGTCCTTGGCCTGCGTCCAATGCTGGGCATCAGAAAGTGACAGCGTAGACAGGGTGTCCACTTCAAAGTTGTTCTTGGACGCTTTGTGGCCGGCTTCAGTGTGCTGGTACTTCTGCTTCTCCTTATGCTTGTTTTTCTCACTCACAAGGGAGAGCTCTTTGTCTGCACTGCTCAGCCGTTCGCTCAGGATGTGGCTGGAGAAGCCTGTGGCTTTGCCTGCAAAGAGACCACTCAGGTTGTCGTGGGTCCCCAGGAGCCGGTCTTCCTTGTGCTTATGCTTGTGTTTGTGTTTCCTCTTGTGGAGCCGACCACTGGACAGACCGGCACTGCCCACCTTGGGAGGATTCAGGGATGGCTGCCTGTCACTGAGGCCCATGCCCACGGGCCCCTGCAGGTGCACTCCATGCTTTGCTTTATGCTTAGCCGTACCAGACATCTTCACATGGGAGCTTGTGTGAAACTGAGGTGGTGGCACTGTTGGCCTCATGAATGGGGACGCTGCTCCGAGCGTGTGCGACAGGTACAGAGGAGCTGGGTACTGACTGTAATAACCAAGGTTCATCATAGGCATTGATGTGTAAGGCATTCCATAGGGTGCATAGTAACTTCCACTGGGAATAGGGTAGCTGAACCCTTGTAAAAAAGGCACCTTTGTCATGGTGTCATTGGTTTTTGCAGGCCTACCACGCTTCTTCTTTGACTTTAAGTCTGAAGTCCTACGAAGATAGAGCAACGGGTCATACTGGATATATGGCACCGGGTAATAGTGATCAAAATTAATCCGAAAAATGCTGGGATATGGATTCTCATGGTAAAAAGTATAACTCCGGTGAGAGATCCTGAACACTTGGAACTTGGTGATGAGCTCTTCCAGGTCTGCCAGAAACTGGAGATCATCACGGTTTTGCAGGCTTTTCCGTTTCCTCTTGTGCTTTGGCTTCTTGAGGCTTTCGTGGGCCAGAAAGTTGTCCACGATGAGATGTTTCTGCCGGTGGCCATGCCGGTTCTTTGTGCTGGTGTCAGATGGGATGGCCTCCGGGTTGTCCAGGGAGCAGAAATCAAAAGAGTACCTCCGTCGGGATTCGGAACTCTTCTCTGCTTGGTCAGACGTGCTGTTGTTGTCTGTCCCAATGCCACTGTCACTCGGGATCGTCTCCTCACTGTGGGACTCGCTCACAGGGGACAGTGTTATCTCCTTGAGAGACCCGATCTCGCAAAGGTGTGAAGGGGAGTTGGCCATCAGCCTGGGTGGAGACAGCTTCCAGGTCCCACTATGGATTCCCTTTTGGGTTTTGGTTGGAAGAGCACTGATGGGCTGGAGATTTGGCATAGTTTTCAACTCTGAAAAGTTGGTTTCAGTGCTGGCGGGGCTCAGGTTGCCATTGGACCCACCTAACTGTGTCGAAAGTGGGTGCATAGCTGCTGGTGAAGACGCCACAAGTGACTGAAAGTTGGAAGGCACGACGGGAACATCCGGCTGGCTAGAAACTGGCCTCGGGTGCTTGATGGCTGTTTTGGGTTCTTCAGATGGGGGTGGCAGCTCTGCCCTTGGCTTCCTGCCCCTCTTCTTGCCAATGTAGATGGTGCCCCTCTTACTGACATTTATCTGCTTGCCCAATTTGCTCTCGATTGCTGCTGCCCCAGGGCTGGTCTCTGGGGGAGCTTTGGCCTTCAGCGCAATGCTGCTGGAGCAGGACAAGATCTGGTTCAAGATATTTTTCCTTTTGAGTGTTTTCATCTTATTGATAGTTTTGATGGTCTTCTTATCTAACACCCCAAGCTTTCCAACTTTTTTGTGAAATTTCATCTCACTCATGGGTTTGTCCTCTCCTGGCACTAATTGGGCCAACTTAGCTAAACTACGTCGTCTCTTTCTTTTCTTGGTTCCAGGAAATTCCCGGCTGATGGGACTGACTGGACTGGTGGAGGTCCCCTCATGAATCGTCTCAACCGTGAGCAAAGGCTGCTTCTTTGGTCGCCCCCGCTTCTTTTTTACCGGTGTGATCACAGTAAGACTGTCTGTGTTGGTGTACAGAGGGCTGGACGGGGTTATGGGGTAAGCAGATGGTGGTTCCACCATCAGTTTATCGGAAGTGGCCATGACTGCCTCCCGAAGGAGACTGGTGGGTTTTGGTTTGCTGCATGTCCACCTCCGTTTTGCAGCGAATTTGGGGTGCTGGATTTCTGGCAGCTTTCTTGGAGAGTGATCTGTGCATGTTGGAGGTGTCACGACCATGGGTGGCTTCCGCTGCTTAGATACACCTCCAGGGACAACCTTCTCAGCATTCCCACCAGTTTCAAGGCCAGCTGAGGGGGACTCGTTCTCCATCATTTTACCCAACTTAGGGACACGGGGATCTTTCTTATTACCCTCGGGGTTGGAAAGTATCCTATTAACTACTTCACTGCTCATAGTGATTCCAGAAGCCAGGGCTTTCTCTGGCATGATCTTTTCCACCACTGCTTTGATGGACTGTCTCTTTTTCCTCTTATGGCTGCTTGGATCTAGGCAGGGTGCCTTGATAGGGATAGTAATCCGGACATGGCTTGAGTCATTTTCAGGATTACTGATGGAACTCACATTCTGCCTGACTGGTGATGCCTCTTGGGCATTATCTGCAGAGTAGCCTTCCCTTTTCCCTTCTGTATTGTCAAATGCTTTCTGAGCATTCTTGACCCAGTCTAGGTCTGAGTTTGGTATGGTTTGACTTATCACATCTTTTTTACTGGACTTTTTCTTGCTGCCTATAGTGGTAGGTGGTTCTGGGGGCTCCTTTGCACCTCCTCCATCTTGATCTACCAAGGGCTGGAGCCCACTGCACTCAGCAGAGCTGCTGGGTGGAGCTGGTGAGCTGTGGTTGCTTGGAGATGGAACCACACCTCCCAAGAGCAGATCTTTGCTACTGTTGGACAACTGACTCCATGTGCTCCCTGCACTGCCTTTCTTACCCTGGGCCTTTGCAAAGGAAGCCAGGGGCTCAAGAGCTGGGATCTTGCTGGTGCTTGCAGTTTCTCTGCCAGACTCTGTACTGATGAAGCAATTCTGAGTGGCAGGTCCATTGTCAGAGTTGGTGGACCAGTCCACGTGGTTCTGGCTGCTGCTTTTCTGCTGGTGCTTTGGTTTTAAGGTGTCACCGGTGAAGTCCTGTGGGAGGCCTGGGTCATAATGGAGAGCTGAGTGTTTCTGTGGCCGCTCATAAGCCTAAGGGTGGGTGGAGTGGAGAAGGAGAGAGAGAGAAACAAAGATCAGCAATGGTGAAACTATTTAAAATTTAATGTCAAAAGGCTTAATTATTCAAAAGTTGGAAACAGACACCTTTAATTCCAGAATGCTTTGTGAAGGTTGTTTTCAATTTCTTTAGTAACAATACATTGTGTTGAGTTTGAACATTAATAAGGATGCTATAATCGCTCTTTCTCCCCCTAGATAATAGGAACTTTAACCTATCTTTGTTTAATGCAATCTCAGAATAAGAACTGTTTAGAGTCAGGAGGGGCCCTAAAGGTCCCTCAGTCCAATGCTTCTATTTTCCAAATGAAGACGCTAAAACTTCAGCCATGGAGAGTCCTGCCCAAGGTGGCAGAGTTCAGGAGGGCATCTGAACTTCCAGACTCCCTGCACTCGTTTCCCAAACTCCAAGCGCAGCTTATTTTTGCCCCAGCTTCTTCTCAAACACACATCTTTCCTTTGCTTCTGCCTACTGCAGTTCATTTCTGTTTGGAGTTTATCCTGGAGTTCAGCATCTCTGCACTCAAACAAACAACTCTTTAGGAACCACTGCAACAAGGAGAAAAAGCACAAGTTGAGGAATTAAGGTGGGGGAAGTTTGACGACTGCGTGGGGAAAAGTGGGCCAGTCAAGGGCATAGAGAAGAAACGAAAAGAAGGAAAGAAACATGGAAGAGCCCTCAAATCTCTGCCGACTCTAGGAGTGGTGCATGTTTGGGAGTGAGACCGCTAAGACATCCCTAAGCCCACATTAGGCCCTGACTACTCTCTTGAGAAAACGCGTGGATATTCTCAAAAGGAACCTTGAAAAAAGAAAAAAAAGAAAAAAAAAAAAAAGGAAACAAGTGCCCTGGACAAATATGCCAGGAAAAAAAAATCATTATCATTCAAGATCACTCCATTGGACTTTGTCAGCTGTGTTTTTCCCTACATTGGCTCTAC
>NW_006792448.1:6365121-6377725 GCF_000442215.2 Lipotes vexillifer
GAATGCCTTCAGACCTTGCACCTTCCTTAGACTAACCCTTCGGCCTGCAAAGGCTGAACGTGTGCTAGAGACACAACATATCCAACATCTATAAATTCACAAAGGGAATGGATAGTGAACGCACTGTTTTGAGATATTAAGCTATTTTTAATATAAATATGTTCACATTGTTCCAGATAGAGTTTAAGCCAGGCTACCAGTACAAAGAAAGCAGTCTTTAAAGCTTATTATAAGTCCTGTTTTATACACAGAGGATGTATTTCCCTAAGATTTGTTAAAGAAGGGAAAATATTAGTAAATTAAGAAAGCTTTGATAATATCCCAACTAAGAAGTATATGATGATGGCTTAGTGAATTTAGGAAGTTTTAACCTATAATATGTACCTGTCTGTTTACCTGTCTATGTACGTATGTATTGTATGTGTCTGTCTAGCTGGCTAGCTATATACCTATCACCTATCTCTTCTCTGTCGTTTGCCATTGATGCTATAGGATTTATGCTTTATTAGAAAACATCTCCTATTGTCCCTGTTAAGAGTCAAAATGCAGATGGCAGAAATAATTATGGGTAAAATTCAATATAGTAAAGCAACCAGGGTTTCATTCACACCAGTTCCTGGAATCCCTAGCATTATTTTCTGCCTCCCTGATTTTGTGAAATCCTGTTTATACTTCCAATATTGAAGCATATTTTTTAAGAATCGTGAGAGAGCTTCCCCAAGCTAAGCCTGTTAAGTGCCCAGGAGAAAATTAAGAAAAAAAAGTATTTAATTTTTTCTTCACTTTGCAGTTTACAGTAGAGACACTGCCATCATCAACATCGAGAGAGCTAATCCTGACACTTGACTTTGGCCGCTAGGTATTACTGCTGTGGACATAGGCTCTATCTCATTTTTGGCAAAAATAGAGAAATCTTATTCATGGCATAAAACAGTAAATCTTAATTACCTTTTATGAGTCAGGGCTTTGTTAATTTGTCATTTATGCTTTGGATTTTAGTTGGCATTATGTGTATACTCACAGGATGACAGGCTAGAAGAGGGCTTGGAAACAAAATTTCCCACTTCTTTGGGTGACAAAATAATTGGTTGTTCATACTAGAACATTCTAGAGAGTTAGTGGTCGTACTTAATAAAAATTGTAGGACAAAAGGTTTAAGTTATTTTGGACCTGGGCAAAACAGCACTCATAGCCACCCTCTCACCTCTACCCTTGTCATCAACCCCTCTCCACTCTTCCAGATCTGTATACTGAAGTCCACAGAGGGGCTTTGTGGTAAAGCTGGAATCTTCACCTCTAATTCCCATCAGTTTTTCCTTATTGCTCCATCTTATTCTTGGCAACTAGTAGAGTCCCTCATTAACTTTTCTTTATGTTCTAATCTCAGCTCAATCCTAGTGAGGCCCCCTACCTTATAGAAATACTCCTATTATAAGTTTTCATGAAACCATGTATCTCACCTTTGTTGTACTTATCATAGTTTTAAACAATCTATAGATTCAATGCAATCCCTATCAAACTACCACTGGCATTTTTCACAGAACTAGAACAAAAAATTTCACAATTTGTATGGAAACACAAAAGACCCCGAATAGCCAAAGCAATCTTGAGAACAAAAAATGGAGCTGGAGGAATCAGGCTCCCTGACTTCAGACTATACTACAAAGCTACAGTAATCAAGACAGTATGGTACTGGCACAAAAACAGAAAGATAGATCAATGGAATAGGATAGAAAGCCCAGAGATAAACCCATGCACATATGGACACCTTATCTTTGATAAAGGTGGCAGGAATATACAGTGGAGAAAGGACAGCCTCTTCAATAAGTGGTGCTGGGAAAACTGGACAGGTACATGTAAAAGTATGAGATTAGATCACTCCCTAACACCATACACAAAAATAAGCTCAAAATGGATTAAAGACCTAAATGTAAGGCCAGAAACTATCAAACTCTTAGAGGAAAACATAGGCAGAACACTCTATGACATAAATCACAGCAAGATCCTTCTTGACCCATCTCCTAGAGTAATGGAGATAAAAACAAAAATAAACAAATGGGACCTAATGAAACTTCAAAGCTTTTGCACAGCAAAGGAAACCATAAACAAGACCAAAAGACAGCCCTCAGAATGGGAGAAAATATTTGCAAATGAATCAACTGACAAAGGATTAATCTCTAAAATTTACAGGCAGCTCATGCAGCTCAATAACAAAAAAATAAACAACCCAATCCAAAAATGGGCAGAAGACCTAAATAGACATTTCTCCAAAGAAGATATACAGACTGCCAACAAACACATGAAAGAATGCTCAACATCATTAATCATTAGAGAAATGCAAATCAAAACTACAATGAGATATCATCTCACACCAGTCAGAATGGCCATCATCAAAAAATCTAGAAACAATAAATGCTGGAGAGGGTGTGGAGAAAAGGGAACACTCTTGCACTGCTGGTGGGAATGTGAATTGGTACAGCCACTATGGAGAACAGTATGGAGGTTCCTTAAAAAACTACAAATAGAACTACCATATGACCCAGCAATCCCACTACTGGGCATATACCCTGAGAAAACCATAATTCAAAAAGAGTCATGTACCAAAATGTTCATTGCAGCTCTATTTACAATAGCCCGGAGATGGAAACAACCTAAGTGTCCATCATCGGATGAATGGATAAAGAAGATGTGGCACATATATACAATGGAATATTACTCAGCCATAAAAAGAAACGAAATTGAGCTATTTGTAATGAGGTGGATAGACCTAGAGTCTGTCATACAGAGTGAAGTAAGTCAGAAAGAGAAAGACAAATACCGTATGCTAACACATATATATGGAATTTAATAAAAAAAAAAAATGTCATGAAGAACCCAGGGGTAAGACAGGAATAAAGACACAGACCTACTAGAGAATGGACTTGAGGATATGGGGAGGGGGAAGGGCAAGCTGTGACAAAGCGAGAGAAAGGCATGGACATATATACACTACCAAACATAAGGTAGATAGCTAGTGGGAAGCAGCTGCTTAGCACCGGGCAATCAGCTCGGTGCTTTGTGACTGCCTGGAGGGGTGGGATAGGGAGGGTGGAAGGGAGGGAGATGCAAGAGGGAAGAGATATGGGAACATATGTATATGTATAACTGATTCACTTTGTTATAAAGCAGAAACTAACACAGCATTGTAAAGCAATTATACCCCAATAAAGATGTTAAAATAAATAAATAAATAAATAAATAAATTTACATTTGATTTTTGTACTAATTGAATTAATGCCTGTCTCCCTTTCTAGCCTGTATACACCATCACAGAGATACCAAGTACAGTGCCTGGCAAATAGTAGGCACTCAATAAACATTTATTGAATAAATGAAGGAACATCTGCTTTACTATGGGTATTCCATTTTGTCATTAGTGAGATTAATGACCAGTATATTGCAACATATTGTCTGCAGACACTGTTACCTCCTTCAGCCTAATTTCTTATGCCATTCCTTCTGCATGCACCATTGTCTCTCATGAAGACATCTATCACAATCCTTGTAATGCGATGTGCCATTTATTTGTATACTTTTCTGTCTCTCTGTCCTAGACTGTAAGTACTTTGAGGTCAGAGACACTCATTTATCCTTTTATCTCCAGTATCTATTACAAAGCAAACCACCCAGAAAGTTCTCAATAAATGTTTGTTGAATGAACAAACAAAATAATATTTAAGATGCCTATTACTGTGACAAAATATATGGCTGCACACAAAAGACAGTAAGCCACCAATCACTCATTTCATAATGGCTCATGATGAAACTGGAGGGCTCAGATGCATTACATGTTGAACAAAAGATTGTTCCCAAATACTTAAGGACTAAAGGCACTTGCAAGGTAACTCCCTTTCAGTGCAATTTTTACTGTTAGTTCTTTCTCATCTCCCATTAATTGTTTCATTTTCCAATTAACCCTGCTTCTGGCGAAGCCCATGTGACTGTCAGGAGGGTGGATTTCACTCTGGCAATTGAAAGGTGGGGCCTGCTCACTTACACTCAGGGCAGACCAGCTGAAAGTAAGCAGTTAAGCATGCCTGGTTCCCAGTGCCTCCATCTGGACACTGCCTGATCCCATTGTTTCTACCATTTCAGCTGCAATTTGCCCTGCTGGGAGAGCTTGGCAATCAAAGGGCAGGGTGGACAAAAGGGAAGCACAACAAAAGATCAGCAGTAATGGGGGGGAAATGGTGCTTTAAACCCAGCGCTCAGACAGCTGCAGTGAAGGGGCAAAGAGGACTGAGAATGAGTGCTTTTTAAGGGGTCCAGAAGAACAAGGCTTCCTTCCATCAGTGGCTGATGGCTATATCTCGTTGCATTTCACAAAATCCCATTTCTTCATCTGTCAGCCATGACAGATTATATACACAATGGTGAGACTGTCAGTTCCAATATGCCCTTCACTGAGAACTGAGCACTTACTCCATTGAGACAGAGCCAGACATCGCAAAACAGGCTCCCAGCTCAATGCAGGGGCAAGCGAGCTCTCCCTCCCATCCTTCTCCAGAGGTCTGGGGATATTATTCCATATAGGGGGCTTTGACTTGGGGCCTTATTAACCCACATAGCACTTGCTTCCGTTTCCCCTTTAGATTTTTCTGGGGGATCAGACCTGAATCTTCTATGGACTTTATACTACCCTCAGCCCCCAGCAGGGCTATCTCTGAAACGGTTAGCAAATAAGGGAATACTACATTGGGCCAGATTATTTTTATGGAAAGCTTTTAATACCGTCAAGCTCAGCATGTCTCTTTGAAACTGTGCACCTCAGATTGGGACTTCAACCCACATGCTGGGACTCGAACCCAGCCTAAATCCAGATTGGGACTTGAACCCATGCGGCCAGGACTTGAACCCGGCCAAAACCCTGATTAGGGCTTGAACCCACATGGCTGGGACTCGAACCTCGCCAAAACCCACGGTCTTCCAACTGAGATCACACACCTGGTTTCAGGACTTAATGAAGCTCAGATTCTTGATATCTCATCGCAGAAAGAATTCAGTGAGAGACAAAGTGATGGGTAAGAAGTGGATTTATTTAGAGAGAAACACACTCCACAGAGTGTGGGCCATCTCAGAAGGTGAGAAAGGCACCAGGGTATGGGGTTGTCAGTTTTTATAGGAGTGGGTAATTTCATAGGCTAATGAGTGGGAGGAGGATTCCAGCTATTTGGCGGGGATTTCTAGGAATTGGGCCACTGCCCAATTTTTGATCCTTATGGTTGGCCTTGAAACTGTCATGGTGCCTGTGGGTGTGTCATTTACCTTGCTGATGTGTTACAATGAGTGTATACTGAGGCTCAAGGTCTAGTGGAAGTCGACCTGTCTGCCATCTTGGACCCATTTGGTTCTAATCAGTTTATGTCATGTCCTTGGGCTATGTCATTTTTTCTAAGGTTGTGTACTGCCCCCTTCCCTCCAGTTTCATCTTGGCTGCTTCCCCATCCCCACAAATTGATTGATTGTTTGTGGAACTCACAGTCAATTCTGAAGGTATGGCTTACTTTTTATAAGAGCAGGGCCTTCCATGCACCTTGACCCTAGGCCAAACATTCATCAGGGAAACACCATTCTCAAAACACTAGACAGATTTCTCTCCTACAGAATGTGTGTATGGAAGGAAGTCCTTCTGTAATGTGCAGAATTATTTTGTAAAGTAGATAACTATCTCCTCCCCCACAACCAACGTATAAATTGGCTTATACAGAATCTAAATTTTGTACAAGTCAGATTTCTTTTTAAAAAGCACTTTATTTTTACATAATTTTAAAAACAAGCATTAAATCACTGCATAAAAACTTACAAGTCTATGAAAATGGAAGAAAGGAAGTCACCCAGCCTTATCTAAAGCAAGTTTTGTCACAATGAGAGGATGACATGACGATTTGGGTCTGAGAAAAATCATATCAAAAATCAAAAATCAAGCATGACTTTGTGGATGATAAACTACTCTTTTGGGTTAGCTGTGTTTGTGCTACTTTTGACAGCAAAAATTTAAATTTACTGTTTGTGGGATATTTTGCTTTACGTGAACAGGAAAATGTGCCTGGGTATGAAGGAATGAGGGGAGCTTTATCTCTTATTTTGGCACCTGGTACTTCTTGAGATGTGGTCCTAGATCCCTGTATCAGAGCCACCTAAGGTACTGGTTACTAATACAGATTCCTAGGCCCGACTGCAGGTAGGCTCATTTGCCACCTCCCAGGGTGGGACCAAGGAATGTGCATTTTAACATGCTCCCCAGATAATTCTGTTATATAATTGAGTTGTAAAACCACTTATCTAATGTTTTAACACCATAATTCCTCTGGGGTGGGGCTCTTCTGTGGTTGCTGTGACATTCGCAGCACTTTTTCGCGGTAAATATGCAGAGCAAAACACCACAGGCCTGTTAGGATATGTAATTTGGCACCACTGAGTATTCCTGTTTTGCTCTCTGAACTCTTTGTAATTTACATAGTAAGAAACTCTAACACAGTCCATCCTCTGTTTAGGTTTTCCAAGTACACTGCATGGTGGGCAGAGGTCAGTTATATGGGTGGATGAAAATACTGTCCTCCCAGAAAGAACTAGGCATGCAGGGGTTCGTGACCTCCCACCCTGGGATTTCTATTTCCCCAACTCATCCAAGCCAATCCCCAGAGCTCTGGGGAATCTTAGCACTCCAGCCCTGAGTCTTGAAGCAAGTGCTCAAGCCTGAGCAAGAGCTGAGTGTGGGAGAAAAGGAATGCAACCACACACTGTCTGATTAAAGGTTCTCAACCCTGGCTGCATGTTAGAATCATCCAGGAAGCTTCATAAAGAACACCATAGCTGGGATCTGATCCAGACCAATTAGGTCAACATTCTAGAGGTGGGACCTGAACAGCAGTACCTTTTTCAAAGCTCTCAGTTATCCCAATGTGCAGACAGAGTTGAGAACCACTGGATTATATCAAAGACAGGGGTCTGGGTTAGGGACTAAAGAGGCTCTGATATTATCAGGAGATGTTCCAGCTCAGTGGTTTTCAAATGTGTTCCACAGAGTCCTAGGATTTTGTAAAGACATTTCTGAACTGTAGCCAGTGGATTGGGCAACAGAGAAGCTCCATTCTTTTAACCCCCAATTGAACAGAGCAGCCTTGCAAAGGATTTCATTAAAGAGAAAGGAGGTGGAGAGAGATGGTTCTGTCACTTAAGAAAAGACTGAAAATTACCATTTAGGCTCATGAATAGGAGGAATGCACATGCCAGCTTCCACTGAACTTGCTCTCAAAGCATCTCTCCTCAGCCCAGTTCGTTCCTGCATTTGCTAATGGTAGGTAGAGAAGAATGTCACTAAGTACCCTATTTGAACCATGGCTTTATGATCCTCTGATTCCACAGAATTCCATGAATGTCTGTGTCCTTTCAAAATCCATACGTTGAAATCCTAACTCCCAATGTCATGGTATTAGGAAGTGGGGCCTATGGGAGCACAATGTGATTAGATCATGAGGGTGGAGACTTCATGAATGGGGTTAATGCTCTTATAATAAAAGAGACCCCAGAGAGCTCACTTGTCCTTCACCATGTGAGCACACAGAGAGAAGACAGCCATCTATGAACGAGGAAGCAGGCTCTTGCCAGACACTGAATCTGCCAATGCCTCGCTCTTGGAATTCCCAGCCTCCAGAACTGTGAGAAATAAATTTCTGTTTTTACAAGCCACTCAGTCTATGGTATTCCATTATAGCAGCCCAAACAGACTAAGACAATGGAACACAGAAAAGCCCCTAAATGGACATGAAGTTTCCAGTTACATATATACAGTCCTCATTTCCTGTCACATGAATTGCCCTGGGAAGTTACCGTAGTCTGGTTCCCATAGGAACCATTCCTGATTTGCTATTTGGGGGCTGTGAGTGATATTAAAGCACTCCTTTTATTGGGGGTGATAACAGCTTACACAAATACAGAGGCACTATCATATGCTTCCTTGAGTACACAGTAATTCTGCATAATTAATGATTGCTGACTTGGTTCCAACCATAATGGTATTAATAGATATTAGACTTAGCTTTTCTATGGAAATAAACATAAAACTATAAAATACATGAAGCAACTATTTTCAGGCTTTGAGCAACAGGTAATATGGGCCGTGATTCTAGATAGAAGGAAACGTAAGAGGTTCTGCCATATCCCTAGTTTTCTGCCCAGGAGAACTTTCTAAACCTGGGCACAGGGAAGTGGAACCCAGAGAACTGTAATTTCACTGGGTAGAGGAAACAGAGATTATAGTTGGAGACTTCTGAGGGGACTAGAATTTGGGGGACAGGGTACCTGAGAAGAGGGAGCTATGTAGAAAAAGAATCCTAGAAACCTTAATAGAAATACCCTATGTCTTTGGCCAAACTTTAATCTGCACTTGACTGCAAGGTTCCATGAAGCATAGCAGATATTTGCTACTGGGGGCTATAAGCTGAACATAGTGTCCTAAGGTCACATAATATTGGGCAGTGTTGGATTTCTGACTAGCCAGAATGGGGAGACTTTAATAAATACCCCAGACTGTTAGTTGATATCCCAGAATTGGTACTCCTTAAGAGTAGGATTACTCGAGCCCTAGAATAAAAGCTAGCAAAGTCTAAAAAGAATCCTTAATAAGATAAAGCAAATCTGCCAGTAAATTAACTACCAATCAGAACAAAAGTCAAACTCTTTAAAGGAAAACAAAGAATTATTAGACAAACACTGAAGCAAATATGACGCATACCCAGGAGGGTAGCTATAGATCCAAGGCCCTCAAAACAGCCATTATAAAGATGGTCAAGTAGTAAGGAAAAGATGGGAATAACTGATGAACATATGGGAAATCTCAGCATAGAGATGGCAACTATACCAAAATAACAAAATGAAATTCTAAATTGGAATAATACAATATCTGAAATGAAAATTTCTCTTGATGGGCTTAATAGCATACGAGACACAGTAGAAGAGAAGCTCGGAGAACACGAAGAAAAGACAGCAGAAATTATCCAAATTGAGGGGTGCGTAGGGTGGGGGAGGGAGATTAAAAAACAAACAAACAAACAGCACTTCAGTGACCTATAGAAAAGTATCAAGTGGTCTAACATACATATAATTAGAATCCCAGTAGAGAAGAGAGAATAATGCATGTGTATTCACATAGCTAAGAATCTCAACAAATCCCAAGCAGAATAAGCACACAAAAAAACTACATCTAAGTACATTGTAAACAAATTGATGAAGTCCAAAGAGAAAATGTTAAAAGCAGCCAGAGAAATAACACACATTATATACAGGGAAATAGTGACAAAAGTAATGTCTGATTTTTATCAATAAAAATCAAGCCAGAAGACAATGAAATAATATCTTTAAAGTACTAAAATGAAAATAAGTCAACTTAAATTTCTCTATCCCATGAAGACATTCTTCATATATGAAGGCAAAATAAAGATATTTTCAGATAAATAAAAAGTGAGGGAATTCACTGCTGGTAGACCTGAATTACAAGAAATGTAAAAGGAAGTTCTTTAGCCTAAAGCAAAATAACACCAGATAGAAACTCAGATCTACATGAATGAATGAAGAACATGGAAATGGTAAATATGTGGGCATATATACAACGTCTTATTCTCGGTCTTAAAATCTTCAAAAGGCAACTGACTGCTTAAAGTGGAAATAATAACAGTGTATCATGAAGCTTATGACATTTATAGAAATAAAATGTACAGTAATAAAACAAAGATCAAGAGAAGGTATATGGAAGTATACACTTATAACGTGCTTATATTTGAAGAGATGTAATATTAGATTAAAGTAGATGTGATACTTTAAGGGTGCATACTGCAATCACCAGAGCAACCACTAAAAATAAAACAAAGTTGTATATCTAAAATGCCATTAGAAGGAAACACATGGAACACTAAAAAGGCTTGATTTGTCCAAAAAGGGTAGAAAAGAAGAAAAAAGAATGAAGATAGATGGGAAAAACAGAAAACATATAGTAACATGGTAGACTTAAGCTCAACAATACAGGTAATTAACTCTAAATATACTAAACAACCCCTCCCCCGAACAAATGAACAACAGAAGGCAAAGCCAAACCAAAAAACAGGTGGTAGATTGTCAAACTGAATAAAAAAGTAAGACATAACTATATGTTGTTTACAAGAGATACACAATAAATATTGGGTTGGCCAAACAGTTCGTTTGGGTCTTTCGTAACATGAAAAACCTGATTTAACTTTTTGGCCAACCGTATACAAAGATAAAGACAGCTTAAAAGGATGGGAAAAGACATACCACACAAACACCAAATCTTAGAATGCTGGAGTGAATTAATATAGTGCAAAATGGGCTTCAGAACAGAGTATTACCAGAGGTACTAGGGACATTTCAAAATAAGAGAGTCAATTCATCAAGAAACAATAATCCTAAATTTGTTTGCATCTCGTAACATATACTTGGATCAAATGCTTGAAATGAAAACTAAGAGAATTAAAGAAAGACATAGCCAATGACACAAAGGGATTTTAACACTCTTCTTTCAGTAATTGCTAGAGCAAATTGACTAAAAAAAAAAAATGAGAAAAAATATACAGAAGATTTGATCAATGCTCTCAATGAACTTAACCTCACACAACTGCAAAACACCTTCACCAAAATATGCTGAATCACAAAACAAGTAGGGGTGGATAGGGAGCACATGCCAATGTCCTCAAACATCGTTTGTCAGCAAGAAAATGCCAATTAAAACCACCATGAGATACCACTGAACACCAAGTAGGATAGATAATATTAAAAACATTGAAGATAACCAGCATTGATAAGGGTATGAACAATTGAAACTCTCAACTCTCATCCATTGCTGGAGGTAGCACAAAATGGTACTACTTTGGAAGCTGTTTTGGCCATGTCTTATTTATTTATTTACATCTTTATTGGAGTATAATTGCTTTACAATGGTGTGTTAGTTTCTGCTTTATAACAAAGTGAATCAGCTATACATATACATATATCCCCATATCTCCTCCCTCTTGCCTCTCCCTCCTACCCCCCATCCCACCCCTCTAGGTGGTCACAAAGCACCGAGCTGATCTCCCTGTGATGTCTTTTAAAGCTAAATATACACTATGACCCAGCAATTCCACTCCTGTGTATTTACCCAAGAGATGAGAACATGTATCCACAAACAGACTTTTACAGAAACTTTACAGCAGCTTATTCAGAGTAGAAAGCACCTGGAAACAGCGTAGGTGTCAATCAACAGAAGAACACACAAACTCATCAATACAAAGAACAATGTATGGATATAAAGTCACACACATGAAATTATGCTGAGTGAAAAAAGCCAGACTCCAAAAACATACATACTGTATGATTTCATTGCATAAAGTTCTAGAACAGGTAAAACTAATCTATTATGATAGTAATCAGAACAGTGGTTGCTTAAAGGTTGGGTGGGAGTGGGAAAGGGTAGGAGGAAAGCTTCTGGGGGTAATACACATATTTTGTATCAGGATAAGAGTGTGAGTTACACAGCTGTATACATTTGTCAAAAACTCTTTGAACTGTACACTTAAGATGTATACATTTCAGAATATGTAAATTTTACCTCAATTATGTAAAAGAAGGAGAGAAAATACATCAAACAAAGATTACTAAGAGCTCTCTATATCACATGCACACTCACACCCCAAAGCCACTCAGCAGAACTTAGTGACACTTTCTTTCAAATGAACACCTAGGCAGCCAACAACTCAGTGTTTCCCCTTCCCCAGGCCTCACTCTCCCCTTTGCTCAGGGACAGCTGAGGGAGTTGATCCCAAAACAATGGAGCCTGAATCAAGGAGACAGGTGCCTGTGGCTTCTTGCAGGCCCCATTCTCTCCTTTCCTCATCCTTGGTGGCTTCCCTGACCTGGGCCAACAGGTAGAAAGGTGAAGTCCCCCTCCACCCCAGCCACAAATCCACCTTCCTTGAGGTAAGAAGGAAGCTTGACAAGAACCTGCTCACAAATCAGTTAACGCTGCCCCGCCTCCTCTGTAAATCATGTGAGATCCATCTGGGTAATGACTCCTCCAGTGTAATTCCCTATTAAGAGGCTTTATCTGGAGAGATAAGCAGCTGGTTTCCGTGTCACTAATTGCTGTCTGCTGTGATTTTAAAACATCTGCACCATTGTGCTCTTCATTTTCATATTCTAATCACCCTGAAACTTGAAAAAGGTACATCATTGATTGTTTCTATGGGTTAATTAGTACACAGTCTCCTTGTAGAGACAATTTAGAGGCAGCCAGACCTCAATCAGGAAGTTTGTTTTAAAAATTAATAACATTGGCGGTGGCTGGAGGGACTGTCACGTTCAGGGACATAGCAGGGCTCTCCTGGTGGGGGAGCCACCCTTTGTTATGCTCCAAAGAGGAGGGAAGCCAACGGGGTGGGAGGCGGGGGAGCAGGGAGCAGCAGCAAGTGCAGCAGGGGTGCGGACCCGGCCTGGTCCCCAGTGGACCCCACCACTGTCTCCACTGCCCTCCTCCTTGCCGTACCATCTCCACCTCCACTAGCCTGAGTCTCTTTCC
>NW_006792448.1:6377735-6394265 GCF_000442215.2 Lipotes vexillifer
ACTCTGATGAGGACTGAACAAAACACCTGAAGGTGAGAGGAATTTGTTAAAACAGTAAGAGCTTAAGAGATGATTTCATGTTTTAAAAGTCTGTTCATTGTTCCCTCCCCCTCCCCCCACCTCAACTGTGGGAAGGGAGCTATAGTATAAATGAAAGACCTGGACCACACAGAAGAGTGACACAAATTTAAATTGCACATGATTCACCTAGGGATCTTGTGAAAATGCATATTCTGATATAGAAGGTCAGGGGTGGAGCTGTGATTCTGCATTTCTAACAAGTTCCCAGGTGGTATCCAAGGTCAACCATTTGAGATGTGCTGGTCCAGACCCTCTTTTCTCAAGCCTTTGACTGAGGTCACTATTCCTGAGATCCAAGGGACAGCTGAGAGGCCACAGTGTAGTGGAGAGGCTTGAGATCTATGCGAGGGTCTGAATCCCAGGACCACAATGCAGGACAAGTCCTGTGGCCTCTTCCCATCTTAGCTTCCTCATCTAGAAATTAACAGCAGTATCCATGTCAAAGGGGAGTGAGAGTATTAGCAGCTGGTGAGCATAAAGTATTTAACAGTGCCTGGCCCTTAGTAGGTACTATGTTAATATAGCTAAACTTTTGTATTGTATTTTTCAATAAACTACTTTTCTGAAAAGTAACATCCAGCAGAAACAGGGGATAGGGTAGAGGCATTAAACAGGGAGCGCCTCACTTAAGCTCGGATGGTGTGTTCTTGCAGTCACTCATTCCAGAAGTCTGTCACTACCCCCACCACCACCCTCAACCTAACCCAATGTTCAGAGCTCAAGGTCTTCCTTCAGAGCCTCCCTGGGACCCACTTGACAATATAGAGTCACGGGGAGCTTACTTCTGCACAAAATACATTGTTCTATCTATTAGACACTGCTTTCCCATTTTGAGCCGAAATTCTGTTTGCCCCTTGGATTGTTTTGCCAAGCTGGGGAGACAAGCATCCCTGCAGGTGTTGGCCTGGATCTGAGGACCAGGACCCTGTAACTGCGAGTGAACACACCCTTGGGAGGGAGTTCCTGGCAACCCCTCCTATAACAGTTCTTAGCAGAACTGAGGGGTCGTAGCAGGTCTCAAAGGGGCTTCCCCAGTGGATCTGGAAATGTGCAATTGATAGGGGAAAATGCTAAAAACTGGGCTTTCATTTATGTGACATACAAATAGAAAAACAGCCTCTCAGCAGACGAGCTAGAAGTCAACTTAAGAAAATTTAGAGAAAGAGAGAAAATGGTGTGGAGCTGCAGGGCTACCGCTTCAGAGGCAGCCATGGTGTAAGCTTGGCGGGGCTAATTGGAGTGCACATTGCCACATCCTTCTGGAAGGGACACGGAGGCCTCCTGATGGAGCCATTCAGGTGCTGAGAACTTGCTGAAGCAGAATCCCACCAACAGTACCACCTCTGCCCTGCTCCAGCAAACAGGCTTTGCCCGCCCTGCCCAAGCTTCTCTAGGCCTACAGCTGGGTCCCAGGAACCCTAAGGGACAGGGAACAGTCCTGGCCTGGGACATATTCTGTAGTGAAAGTCCTAAGCAACAGGTGCACACTGATCCTGACGATGAAGATGAAGCATCACGGAGCAGCAGTTGGGTTTTCAAAATGTGCCAGCTATTCTCCATGTGGCCTATTCTTCAGGCCACTCCCTCAGAAAAGGAGGAAAAAGGACATGTTCTCTTCTCCTCTTCTTTGAGAATCAGGAGCATACGATGAAGTGGCAAACTAGCAGGGTGGAGTGTTAAGGTCTGAATGTCACATCCACGAGAGAGGTACAAAACCTGAAGTGCATTCAGAGTGAGAACAGAATGGCCCAGGATCTGGGAAAGCCACCTCCTAAAGAAAGCTGGATGAATAAGGGGAGTGGATGGCTAACCTGGCCCCAAACAGGGCATTTCCCAAACCTGCCTGCAGCTAAGAACTACCAGCGGCCTCTGTTAAATTCACAGTTCACCAGGCCTCTCTCCTGAAAGTCTGGAGTCGCGATTCTGGGCTAGGGCCCAGAGAGCCTTACTTCAGTCAAGCTTGGTAAACACTTGGTAACCTAAGGGCTTCTATATGGAAGGGGTTAAGAATTGTTCAGCTTTGTTCCAAGGTGGAGGAGTAGCAGAGGCCAGGCAGGAAAGGGCCCAAAGATTAAGCCCAAAGATTATATCTAGCTTTTGCTTGTTAGAGGAAAAAGTCTTAAGATGGGAGAGGGCGGAGGAAAAGAAGTATTTTTTCCTTCTTTACCTCATGTGTCCTTTCTATAAATCCATTTTACTGCAAAACTGGTGCTTTTTACCAGTAGAGCTAAAATAACCATTGATTATAAATCAAGTCAAAAATGTCATGGAGATGCTGAATTAGCCTGCAAAACCAGCTTTTAAAGTTTCCCATAAACACTGCAAACTGCAGGCATTTGGTCATCCTTCATTTCGCATGAGTCTCATTTAGAAGAAGGCCAGGAGGGCAGAGCAAAGGCACGGGGCTAGCCTTGTGGGTGGAGGCTGAGACCCAGAATCATTCTTGCCCCTGGAGTGTGATCGTGTCCTAGATGGCTGCCCACAGTGATGTCCCTGGTGCGGCAATCATGTGGGTCTCTATGTCAATCAGTGTTGACCACTCTTAGAGTCTCCTGTTCAATTTGTGCTCCTGAACTTTCTCTAGGAGGCTTCCTGTTTAAGGTAGCATGGCATCTGTCACTTATGGATTGTCTTCTATCTTCTTTTGAGAGGCAGTGGAGAAGAAATGTGTAGCAGTGAGGAGCACAGACTCTTGAGCTAAGAAAACTGTATTAAAATCTTACTAGCTGGTGTGACGTTGGACAAGTTGCTTAACCTGTCTGTGTCCCAATTTCCTTAGCTTCAAAACAGGGATGATAATACACTTACCTAGTAAGGTCAACAGGTGAATCAGATATGTCAATCTATGTAAAGCACTTCATCCAGTGCTGGGTGTACAGTCAAGGCTATTCCAGTGCTCACTATGCAGTGGAGAATCCCGAGGGTACACTCAGAGTCAGGAATCAGAAGGAACTCAGTTCAAATCCTAGCTTTGCCTCTTACAACCTGTATGGCCTGGGACTTGTTTCTTATCTTCTCTACTTCTAAAATGGGAGAAATAACATGCCTACCTAATAGTGTTGTTTTGAAAATTAAACATGACAACATTGGTAAAAATGTTACCATAGAACACATTGTAAGTGTTCAACAATTTCCAGTTATTACTAATATTATAACTTTATGATTATTAATTATTTGGGGATGGGGAGGGTGGAAGGCAGGCCCAAGAGGGAGGGGATATACATATAGCTGATTCACTTTATTGTACAGCAGAAACTAACACAACATTGTAAAGCAATTATAATCTAATAAGGATGTAAAAAAATAAAATAAAAATAATTATTGGTATCACCCTCCCTGCTGCATCTGAAACTCAGTTCTCTAGTAAGAGGGGTCAGGACACATGCATCCTTTACTCCTAGCTATCCTCACAGCCTCCAGGTGAGAGTTTCAGCTCAAATTCCTGGGTGTGATGCCAGGTCCGGGAGGGGGTTTCTGATAACCAGAGTGACACGAACTAGTTTGAAGGAGAATCCAGCCCAAGCACACTCACTCGTCATGATTCTGCAGAGTTATTCTGGGCCAAATGGCTTGGTCTTGATCTCTCCAGCTGTACCTGGTGCCTTCCTGGAGTGAATATATCTTATGGTGTCAATCGTCTAGAAGTTGTGAATTGGACACACATTCTCCCCATTGTCTTTGACTGTCGTGATTTAGCTTAATAGGGTTTCAGGCCATTTCTGCACCAAACCATAGAAAGCAAAGCACTGTACAGAGTTCTTGTTGGGGGTGCTTTGGGTTGGGGTGCTGCCATGCTATAAATTCATGGGGACAAAATGCACCACTTACTATCTATGATGAATACCAGTGCCTGTCTGTGGGCAGCTGGCATCACTGAAAGGTGACAGGGAAGTTTGGATGTAAGTTGAAAATCTATGTCTGCCTCCATTAGGTCAGGGTCTGATGTATCTGAATCAATTTATTCTGGAATCATTCATGAAGCAAATGTATATTTGGCCGGACTACAGATGAGGTACACGGTGCTCTCATAATCTTAGAGCCTCTTCTTGAATCAGAGGACTAAAGGATTGCTCAAACTCACACAGATAGTCATGGTCAGAGTTGGTCCCGAGTGTCCTGACTCCAATTTCCAGCTGCTCCTTCTATTCCCTCGTGAGGACCTTCTCCATTTAGGAGACGAGGTGCAAGGCACTGCGATGACACCCTCTGTTCTGACGTTACTCTCTGGGACCTGCAAGCTCATGCACTTCCCTGAACCTTGTTGCACCTGTTGTACCTACCCCCATAGCTCTGGATTCTTGAACATGCCTCCAAGGTGAGGCCAACCCGAAGCTTCTGTCCCAGCTTGGTTGCTGGATTATCTCTTTCAGAATTTGTGCCTGCCTTTCCCTCATCTCCTTGTCAAGTTTGGTCAGAGAGCGTGGCCCTAATAATTCCACTTGCTCCTTAAGTGGGCCCATTCTCAGACACCCGCCTTGTCAATAACTGCTTTAACAGCAGTCACCTTGAGACCCTCCTTCGCTGGCCCACTGGCTTAACCATGTCCAGGTAATTCTGGGCTCGTTTTCAGCAATTCCCCACATGCAAGAAGAGACAGGGGATGAGGGACCTAGCAGAGCCCCTAGGAAACACCTCATCATTCAATGAGACTACTGCATCCCAGAGAGGGCAAGCATCTTGCCCCGGCACTTCCTGATGGTACGGCATTAACCATCAGGCAAAAATCATACAGTGAAAAGCTTCTGCGGCCTCATGGATGCTGAGGTATGCTACGTCTTTTTCTTCCTGCCTTTGCTGACTCTGCACCAGGGCATAAGGCTTTTAAAGACAAAGACGCATCCCATGTACAGCTGCAGGTCAACAGAAACTTACCTTCTATAACATTTACAGACTAATAGTGTCTTAGCCTTGCCTCTCCTTCAATCTAATGCTCCCCAAGCTCGCCACTGTCCATGTAAGGATCTTAATTTCATTTCCTCTTTATTTAATTAATCGGGGTTTCAGCTTTCGCTCGACCCTTAACTAGTGGTGCAACCTTGGGAAGTAACCTGACGCTCTGGGTATCCATCCTTCTTTCTGTAATAGAGAAATGATCACCCGCTTGCCTCTCCAGGTTGCCCTGAGGATCTAGGGCATGTGAAAACATTCTGGAAACAATAAAGCACTATATACATGCAGGTCAATGCAGTTGTTTGTTATTGCTTGGTCGAGAACTCGTCTAACGATTTCAGAAAAAGCCAAGAATGCTGACCACACTCCCCTGTAAAATCAGCATGAGATGCAGGGAAAAGTTAAGATAAATTTTAGTATAATTAAAAAAATCCTATTATTTCTATACACTTTCTAAGGACTTCTAAAATCTTACCACCCATCTTTCCATGTCGCAGCTGAAGGGGAGGGAGGGGAGAGGAAGGGAGGGGAACAGAAAACACAAACAGCTCTCCCCACTCTGGCAATAAACTTCTAGCTCCAAAGCAGGTTTTATTTAGTGTGCCATAAAAACAGTCATTTCTCCCATCATAAAAGAAGCCTGACTACCCAGCCTCATTTTTCTGCAGTTAGTCTGTGGGTTGAGTGGGTCTTAGTTCTGGAGCAGGCTACTCAAGCCTATGCTCCCTCCCTCACAGCCCTGCATATATCGAGAAATAAAAGGCAATTTTAAAGTATTTTATTATGTGTGAATTTACAGGGGAAAAACGTATACATTTTTGGAGATGGAAGTAAGATTTAATTGTCCCTCTGTTTTATGTTTACTGCCTCATGGGTATGTACCAGACAGCTTGGGCTCTGTAGCTTAAAAAAAAAAATCCAGGTGAGATTGAGGCAATTTTTCCAGCCATTATACAGACCCTGGAAAGTTTAGGTCATTCTGGAGAAATAAAAAAAAAACTCACACAGGCTCAAGAAGGAAAGGAACACAGTAGGTTCCCTAAGCTGCACCCACCTATCTCTGAACTTGTGTTGTGCTCTTCTCTCAAGGCCTTGGAGAGCTGACTGTGCTCCTCTGAATTACCTGGGTAAACACTTGATGCCATACACGAGGTAATTTACTGAATAGGTGCCTAAATGAATCAGTTCTCACGAGGAGTGAGCAATGTACTTTGGGAGCCTGTTTTGCACCAAATAAGCAGAGGAGTTAGCATAGAGACAGCCCCGGGACTAACGCTGTTAGTTCCAGGTTTCTTCTGAATGAACCCATGTCCTGCCAAGTGGGTGAAGTTGGCTCCTGGAATTCAAGGGCAGTTTGAGACACAGTGGGCAGAAAGCATTAGGGTGAGCATCAGGAACCCTGATTTCTACTGCATGCACTGCCCCTATGGGCCTCAGTTTCCCCATCCATAAAACAAAATGGCTAGTGTGACAGGGCATGTCCAAGGCTCTTCTGGCTCAACCATTGTAAACTCTAAAGTGCAATTATTTCTAATTTAGTATTAAACATGTAGGAGGAACCTCATTCTTGAAAACCCTAAATACAGCTGAGGTACTTTTCTCTCTCCAGCTACTTCTTATAGGGTTTGCCTGAGCTGATTCTACAAAAAAACCCTAGGCTGTGGATGACATTTGATTCCCTGATCCCAAAGCCTCTTTATCAGTGGGAAGGACACAGTGACAGGAGCCTGGGGAACTGGAAGCTCAGAGGTGCCTAATCTCCAACCTGGCAACATATATTAACTAGATGGCAGTCACCCTCTTAGTGTAAGTTGAAAGGAGGCCATAGTCTCCAGGGTCCCACATATACAACTGGGTCATCCTGGTTTTTCTATTTGTGTCTATCTACAACTAAATAAAAAGCATCCTTGCAGGGATTTCCTGAAAAGTAGAACATTTGGCAGGAGAAGGAAAAAAAGCCTGGAGAGTGGGTCTCCCTGGCAGTTACAGAGCTTCTATAAAAGCATCCCAACACCCTACTTTCTTAACCTTCAAACCACTACTTTGCTGGCTTATTTCCTTAAGGGTATCAAAGATAATTTCTTCTATCTTCTAGATTGTATTACTTCTTCCAGGCAGAATTAGGGCAAGGTGGAGAGGCATTATGGGTTTTAACTGATTGGATATCTCAACTTCAATAACAAATTCTCAAAGCTCTGGCTAATTGTGGAGACTAAGGATTCAATCATGTCCACAGATGGAAGAGTAACAAAGCGTATCAAGATAACTAGTGTTCAATGCTGAGGGCTCCATGCTCAATGGTTTGTCAAACAGTTATCTCTACTCAATTCTACCTTCAAATGTAGTAACCCTGACTTGTTAGCTGGCTCAAAAATGCATATTCTTGGCCATAAGGATAATTAATTTAAAGGGCATGGTTGGCTCAGGACAAATTTATCCCAAGTAAATGACCAAATGATTGTGAGTCAATGCAAAGACAATGGCATCAGGAGACCTGCCTGCTGGTACACAATGCAATGTTAAATCCCTGCACACTTGGGCACACTTGATCTTGGGCACACTCTCTGAGCTCAGTTTATTCACCAGTTAAATAGGAATACCGTCCCTGCCTATTGAGTGCTCAGCCATACTGTGTAGGAGGAAAGGAGTTAATGTCACACAAATGGCATTGAGCTGAAATCTACATTTTCTTCTGCAGGGGAAGTTACATGCCCTTCAGATGTCCAGAGGGTCATACTCTTTGACTTTTAGTGATTCAGTTTACTTCCTTGTATGTTTCCTCCAATATAAAACCATGTGGTCAGATGAAATGATCTCTAAAGTTATTCCCAGCACTGCCATCCTAGAAATCTATAACATCATGACACCATAGTTCCTTGCTACACACTAACCAACATGGCAGCTGGTCTATGGCAACTGGGCATGTGGCAACCTTTTCAAGGTTGGGGTAATCCATGGTTTGAAGATCAATCTGTGGAATCTCTGAGCTCTGGGTCAATTACTTTCAAGAGGGGTCCCTAACACTCTTCTTCTCATCACTTGGAGGATACTGTCATCTCTGTTAAGTACTTATGCTAATGCTTCTGCTTCTCTGATATTTTATAACCGAAAGCATCTTACAGCTACATGTGCCATGTAATTAGATTTCCTTGCGTTACGGATACTGTGCCCCATCAGCTTGAAAGAGAGGACACTTCACCCAGGGATGAGAGCTGAGCAATGCCCTGCTCACTAGGGTTCACACTTCAGCTAGGCAAGGGAAACACTGTCATTAAAACAGGGCCTTTGTCTTTTCAACAGCTGCTCCAAAGAACTGGAGAAAAGAGATTTTTAACTGGGCTACACAGAGCTAAGATTCCAACCCCAGTGACTTGGGGGAGGGGGGGAGGAGATAATTACAACAGCTCTTTATAAAGGTAATTTGCAACATCAACACTTTACATTCCAACAATGGCTGTAGCTCACATGGTAACACTTGATGGGGCACAAAACATCTCTCTTCCTAGGATCTCAGTAAGGTTCACAGACACAGCTAGCACATACTTTACTATATATATGGAATCTAAAATAAAAAAGAAATGGTTCTGATGAACCTAGGGGCAGGACAGGAATAAAGATGTAGAGAATGGACTTGAGGACATGGGGGGAAGGGTAAGCTGTGACAAAGTGAGAGAGTGGCATGGACATATATACACTACCAAACGTAAATAGATAGCTAGTGGGAAGCAGCTGCATAGCACAGGGAGATCAGCTCCATGCTTTGTGATCACCTAGAGGGGTGGGACAGGGAGGGTGGGAAGGAGGTGCAAGAGAGAGGGGATATGGGGATATATGTATACGTTTAGGTGATTCACTGTTATACAGCAGAAACTAACACAACATTGTAAAACAATTATACTCCAATAAACATGTAAAAGAAAAGAAAGACCATCATCGGTTTGGTGATTCTGCAGTTTCAAACTCTTGTTCTGGCTCTGTAATTAGTACCTTAGGGATTTTGAGTAAGTCACTAAAGTATCTATTTGCCCGTATGTATAAAATGGGCATGAGGATGCCTTACCCAGGGTTATAGTGAGGAAGAAATGAGATACTTAGAGACAGCTTATATTTTCTTTTTTTTCATCTCTCTATGTGTATGTGCTCTTTACTCTACAAATCTATAAGCACTTGGAGAACAAGACCACTTTAAACCTCTTTATTTTATTTTTACACAGCAAAGTAACTGGAATAAAATGTCTGAGTCTCTCTTATGTTTATAAGTCTTTTCTGGTTCTTTTTGACTCATAGAGTTCAAACTCCTCTGCCTGGCTAATCAATCCTTCCAAACTCAAGTCCTAAAATTCAGGCCCCATAGTAGACCTTGGCATCACAAAGGAGCCTCCACATGTGACACTGGTCACACTCTTCCCTCTACCCTGGAAAGCCATTCTCTGTCACCCTTGCAAACCTTTTTTCCATCTGGCACAAGTCAAATCTAATGCTGCGTCCTTCATAAACCCTCACCCTACCATTTATCCCCCCATCCGCTGGGCTCCCATAATATTGTTCTGTATATCCTAAAGCAGCAGTCCCCAACGTTTTTGGCACCAGGAACTGGTTTCATGGAAGACAATTTTTCCATGGACGGGGGTGGAGGTGGGGGTGGGGGTGGTGGTTCAGGTGGTAATGCGAGCAATGCGGAGCGCCAGATGAAGCTTCACTAGCTCTCCCACCGCTCACCTCCTGCTGTGAGGCCCAGCTCCTAAGAGGCCGTGGACTGGTACTGGTCCTTGGCCTGGGGGTTGGGGACCCCTGTCCTAAAGGGCTTAGCGCAGTCAGCCTTACAGTACAGTTACTTGCTACTGTTCTCCCTCCTGGACTGTAAATCTTTTGAGGGGATCCCTTACAACATTTAGCATCTAAACTATGATGACAAAAAAATGTATTGGCATTTCAGAAGTTGTAATGCAAGCAAAGTATTTTTGTTCTTTTGACTCTGGACCTCCCTAGTGCACCAGCCTTCGTTTGGGAGCACTCCACGCATCCCTTCTGCTCTGCCTTTAGCCCTTCTAACATGGCCCCTCTAAGACTGGCTGCTACTGGAACCCCCACCCAGTCCCATCACACAGTGTCTGGCCCCCTCCTGCTCAAGGCTCACAAGGTTAGCCTCAGAGGAGTTTAACCCTTGACACCCACCAGTCAGTCATGCTGGAGACCACTGGGCTAGCAGTAAGAGAGTTCAACTACTTTCCTTTTCAAATAGTGTGTGCAAGTTTTGCTAGCTACCCTGGGAACTGACCCATTTTTACATTATAAGTAGGTTCTTCACCATGGGTCTGCCAGTAGACTTTGGGAATTGCCTTTGTTTATAAATCAAGGGTTGACTTTATTATGAAAGAAAAAAGAACTGTAGAATTTGAAGATTAATTTGAGAATTAAAATGTCTTAACATTGACATAGCCTTCCTTTTATGAATAAGGAAGCCGAAAACCAGAAAGGTCACCCAGCTAGTTAATGATAGAGTGAGGACTGAAGCCTAGACCTCAGACTTGTCAGTTCTGCTCAGTTTCCACTACACCATATCCTGGTTACTATCGGTAATGTTTTAGTATACTGTAGTATATATGAGAACAAAGGGGAACACGGGAGAACTATGGCCAGGCAAGCAAGTCATCTGCGAAAAGTTAAGGTGACTATGCCAATGCTGGGAACTAGGTGGCAACTAATCTATTATTATATTCTTAAGGCATAAGTTCCAGGGAAGCCTGAGTGGAGGAGCTTTCCAGACTCCCAGTAAGTGGCTCTTGTCCTTGAGGGCTGCTCTAACACATGTGGCAGGGACCTTCATGGCTGGTCCTGGCAGAAGCTACAAACCACAGTGGACAACCACTGATGACTGCCAGCCACCCAGATGATGATAAATCAGCATAGAGGCTACTTTAACTGCTGGGCTCTTGCTAGGCTCCTTTTCAATAATCTGCTTTTGATCTTGCTGCCCCCTCATCTTCAGGATTCTCCCTCTCCTGTTGGGCTTGGCCACATTCTAATCAGTCTGTAAGACCCAACTCAAGTCCATCTTGTCTCACAAACATTCTTTTATTCATTCATTCATTCAAGAGATATTTTGGGGAGCTACTGTATGTTGGGCCACCTTCTAGGATCTTGGGATGAAGCTTACACTCAAGAGGGGGAAAAGAGAAAAACAAACAAAAACCTACATTTATATCTATATATATGTGTACACATATATACATATATCTGATATATACAAACACATATATTTACATACAAGTACATGTAGTATATACACATACATGTATATTAATTAATCAAATTCCATTAATTATTAAGAAAAATAAAACAGGATACAGAGACAAAGTTTAAAGATAAAAGATGGAAGGATTTATCTGAGACAGGCTGGTCAGGGATGCTCTTTCTGAGAAAATGACATGCAAGCAAAGATATAATGGAAATGAACACTTATCAAGTGTATGTAGAATCAGGACCCCATAGTTAACCCCTCAATTCTCTTAGTGTACCATATTTTTATTCGACGAATATTTACCAAGCACTAGCTCCATGTGAGACCCTGTGGGCTAGATGATGGGAACACGGTGGGAATGATGTGGGCATGGCCTGGCCTTGTGAAATGCATGGTCTAGTGCAGGGACAGGTGTAGTTAAATACATGAACACAAAAAGGGACACTGGGACAGCTATGCTGCCTATATTTCTTCTTTATCTCCGAAGGAATCCAAAGTGGGGCTGGCAGGTATTTGGCCTTGGAGAAAGAGTTAGCTGTTAACCACCATAATCTCAGCTAATCGTTCCAGGAAAAGTAGAGTTTCCACTAAGATTGTGCTGAGGCTATTTGGAGCCTCAGTGGCATGTCCAGTGGCATGTACCTCAGACATCACCTCAGGTTTAATGCTGATAGCCAGAACACAAACTCTCACACTTCCATGCCATATTGTAGTAGTCAAATATTTTTATATACATCATTTTGTGATTAGGTAGAGTTGAGCAAAATGGCCAGACTGGAAATGTTCTGTTGGAAAGAAACTTTGAGGCTATTTGACCCAACAATTTACCCGCTGCTGGTGTCTTTCCTCAGCATTTCTGAGCAATGGCCAACCATCCCTGCTTCAGCATTTCTAACGATGAGGCACCCATGCCTCCCAAAGCAATCTTTTCCATTTCCTGGAGGACTAATGGCTCGTTAGTGGTCAGGTGGGATAAATTCCATGTCTGTTGACTCCCAGTCAAGTGCTCTTTGCACTGCGGCCCTCTCTCCAAAGGACTCGCCTTGCGCCAAGGCTGAGGAAGCCTTTTATTAAGAAGGACTGGCCCCCTCTTCCTCAGGCTGAGGCTCTCACTCCACCCTGACAAACAAGTGTATGTCCCCAGGAAGCAGAACCAGAGCATGAGGACCAGATCCAAATGCAAACACACATCACGCAGAAGTACAGGCTGTCCTGTGGATTATTATTTTGAAATAGATTGTGTGTGGGGGGTGTTCATTTAATCAAATTCTCTGACAACTGTTTATTGAGAGGAAAGTATGGATGGCTCAGCACCACTGGGAAGGATTCTGGCTTTCAAACATCTAATTTACTTTACTGAGTCCTCCAAAAATATAAATGCAGGGCAGAATGCTCCAGGCAGGCCATGGTGAACAAGTCCATGTAAGGGCACGTGAGCACTGTGAGGCTTTCTAGCCGAGACACAAGCCCACTGCAGCAACGGCTGCCACATTCTGGCTGCTCTTCCTCTCCTGCTCCTTCTCCAACCCTAGCTCCTGGTAGTCCCAGAAGTCACGCTGAATGCTGCATTCGTCCCCTGGAAGCACGGCACCCCACAGCCCTCCTGTGCACTGGCTTTGAGTGCAGAGGTAAAAGCAAGGAGCCCCGCCGCACCTCACAGCCTCTGCTGCAGGAGGAAGACCG
The DNA here is from genome assembly GCF_000442215.2 of Lipotes vexillifer. Classification (NCBI taxonomy): domain Eukaryota; kingdom Metazoa; phylum Chordata; class Mammalia; order Artiodactyla; family Lipotidae; genus Lipotes; species Lipotes vexillifer. The sequence goes on from NW_006792448.1 coordinate 6,390,631, forward strand.
TGAGAGCCGAGGGGAGGCTGGAGAGTGTGGGGGACTCATAAATCCTGAGGCCAGGAGTCAGAGCTCCAGCCTTCCCACTGGGGTGGGCAGGGAGGAAGGAAGCATTGAAGCCCTTGCACCTGCACATGATGGGGGATGGAGATGGAAGCTAACTCACTCTTTAACTGGATTGTAGGACCAGAGAGTCAGGCATTTAAATATCACCTGGCCCTGTGCTTTAAAACAATTTTTTTTAAGCTTTGTAGTTCTTGGTTTAAATGAAATCTCAGTTGGAATATAAACAAACATAGAAGATAAGAGCTGAGCCGCTCTGGGATCAGAGGGCTGGAGCTGCTCCCAATTACCTGTACCAAACCACCTCTCCCCAGGCGGTGACCCCAAAGTGGGCCCCACAGAGCTCTTGCAGAGCCACCAGGTAAGTCAATTACCCTTCATTTTACAAATAAGAAAACTGAGGCCTAGAGAGAAAGGGCTGGTGCAAAGTAACCCTGCTTGCTCAACAGCCTTATAGGTGTCCTGGTCCAAGCTCCTTCTACCCCACTCAGCTTCCTGGGGAAGATGTCCTTCCCCTGGTGTCCACTCAGAGGGACATTCAGGAAGTTCTCTGGAGAATGGGGCTACCTCCAAGCCATTACATCTATTAATTTCTTCCTGTGATGGGGGTTTCCTAGAATCAAATAATAGAGTATGGAGTAGTCAATGAGTTGACAAGTTGGCCCGTAGTCATAAGGTCCAGGAACCATCAAAACAGCTCATTCAGCAAGTGTCATGGGGCCCAGAATGGACTTCAGTTTCTGGAACTGTTTTCACACATATGTCACCTCTCATGCCTCCCAACACCCCTGTAAAGTTCATTAAGGAAGGAATTATCAGTCCCATTTTATACTTGAAGAAAGTGCTGCATAAAGGGTTCAAATGACTTCTCTGAGGTTGAGAGAATTTAATAGTAAAGTTGAGATTTAAATACAGATTCCTTGACATGATTTAGAACTCATTCAACCTTTTACTGACTGCTCTGAAAATATCCTCCTGTGTCTGGGCTGTTTCTTGGACACTTTATCCCATACCCCCAAATGGGGCAACGCCAATTTACGCTTCATCTGCAGACATGAGGTGGTGTCTCAATATCTGATTCAATTGTGACCTGGACTGGAATCATATTTATAAAAATTATGTTTAGAAATTTGAGTGTTTGAAAAGAAATTAATAAAAATTTGTAGGTAGAAAGAAAGAAAGATAGAAAAAAAGGAAGGAAGGAAGGAAGGAAGGAAGGAAGGCAGAGAGGGAGGGAGGGAGCAAGGGGAAGAGGAAAGGAGGAAGGGAGGAAGGAGAAAGAAGCATTTAGGGGAGGCGGGTATTGAAGTTTTTTCTATGAGAAAACTGTAAGGAACATTTCATCATGGAATTCCTAATCACACAAACTCAAGTCAGGCTAGAAATTGAAGATCAGAAAAGAACAAGTGTTTGTTTGGACTGAGAAACGCATCAGTGGGATAACTGGAAAGGGAAGGAGAGTGGTTGAGAGGACACTTCTCAGAGTCATCCAGTCATAGTTGGGATCTTAACTCATACTTGCTAACTGGGTGATAAGGAACGCCTGTCTGTCCTTTGACCCTGTTTCCTCATCTGTAAAATGAGGATTATCACAGCTCCCTTGTGGGCGTATCAGGAGGACAGAATGAGATAAAGGAGTGAAGTGCCTCCCCCAGGGCACTCAGTAATTGGGAGCAGGTGCCCATGGGTAATTTTCCCCAAGCTTCCCTTTTTCCTGCTTCAACCACATTCTGTTCAAGTAAAGCCCAGCTCTGGTGTCTGCCTGAAGCCTGCTCTGGATTCTTTATTGTTCAACATCTTTTATCCTCGTCTAACATCTGACTGCTATTAACAGTCAATACTGAACATTTGAGTCCTGTGATGCCAATTTGACTGGGCTAAGAAGGGCTGCCAGAGAGTTGGCAAACCATTATTTCTGCGCATGTCTGTGAGGGTCTTTCTGGAAGAGATCAGCATTTGAATCTATAGACTGAGTAAAGATTACTATCATCCAAGTGGGTGAGAATCATCCAATCTGTTGAGGACCTGAATAGAACAAAAAGGCTGAGGAAGGGTAGATCTGCTCTTCACTTAAGCTGGAGCATCCATCCTCTTCTGCCCTCGGACATCAGCACTCCTTGGTCTCAGGCCCTCGGACCTGGACTGAAAATGCACCATTGGCTCACCTGGTTCTCAGGACCTTTGGTTTGGACTGGAACTATATCCACCACCGGCTTTCCTGAGCCTCCAGCTTGTAGACAGCAGATCTTGGACTTCTCGGTGCCCATAATCCTGTGAGCCAATTCCTCAGAACAGATCTCTTTCTTTATATGGGTGTATATTCTATTGGTTTTGTTTCTCTGGAGAACTCTGACTAACACAAGCCCTTAATTATTTACTATTATTTTTATGTGTTTACATCTTTTTTTCTTCTAAATAATGCTCTGAGCCCCTTGAGGCCTAGAGTCATGTTTGCTCTTAAATTCCCATGGAGTTTAGCATAGGGCTGGACACACTGTTCAGTGTCCTGTGTATAATTATTCATTGACTCACTGGTTAGCTGAGCGACCTGTACCCTCCATTTGCTACTAATGTTCTTTTGACTAGAAAAAAAGATTTATAATATTTCCCTGAGTCACCAAACGAAACCCCATCCATCCTTTGGAGATTGGTTCTTGACTATATTTCTGAAGTCAGGAGAACTGCTTGGAGAGCTGTCATTCTAGAGCATAATGGAGTGAGGGGAATTATAGGGGGCAAATGTTTTCCGTGCTTTCCTCTGAGGAGACCCCATTCTATCAGGGATCTTTGACTGCTCAGTTGGAGACGCAGTAGACCATATTTCTTCATCATGAATTTCCACATTATATTCAAATCAATTTGATGCACACATTTACTGCACAGTAATGATATCAGTCAAAACCTGAGCCATTTACTTAGTAAAATTTACTATTTATTAATGAATTCCTTTGTTTTCTATGATCTGTGAAGAAATTAAAATAGGCCATGGGCTTCCCAGGTGGCGCAGTGGTTGAGAATCTGCCTGCCAATGCAGGGGACGCGGGTTTGAGCCCTGGTCTGGGAGGATCCCACATGCTGCGGAGCAGCTAAGCCCGTGCGCCACAATTACTGAGCCTGTGCGTCTGGAGCTTGTGCTCCGCAACAAGAGAGGCCCGCGCACCGCGATGAAGAGTGGTCCCCGCTTGCCACAACTGGAGAGAGCCCTCGCACAGAAACGAAGACCCAACACAGCCAAAAATAAATAAATAAATTAAAAAAAAAAAAAATAGGCCTTATTCAGAAGATCAGAGCTCACTCCAGGGACCAGGTGCTAAGGCACCTTTTCTCAGAACGTGTGCCTGGGTAAAGTCTTGGCATAATAGTACTCAGAGAGAGCTTAATGTCAAGATTGCTGGTCTGGGAATTGAATCCTGGGTTCGAGTCCTATTTCTGTTACTAAATTACTTTGTTTGTAACATGAAGGGGTAGGTCATGATGAACTTTTCGGCTTCGTCTAGATCTTGTTATTAAAAAAAAACTCACCTCAGTCCCAAACCTGTCCTAATCAAAAATATATGATGATATCCATCCTTATCTTTCCC
>NW_006792448.1:6394299-6415388 GCF_000442215.2 Lipotes vexillifer
ATAGACCCATAAAGAATTATCTCTTCTTCTCTTGGAATCCAGAACGCAAGAGTCACTCAAAGAGGAAAGACAATGCCAAATCCACTCATTTACTGTCAGTATTTGCCTGCCACATAGAGAAATTGTGACCTTAATCCTGCCCAGCAAAAATAAACTAAAAATCAAACTTCAAACCTTGGTGTTGAAATGGCAAAACAAAATATGATGCATGATTTTCCCAGTTGCATAAGTGTACTCTGGGTTGCCTAAGAGCAGAATATTCCCTAGAGGGCAGGGCCTTGCCTCATTAGTCAAATTCTGTCCTAAGCCGGTGTGTTCATAAATCAACAATTAATAGTGATTATCAGGTTTTGAATGACAAATATTCTCATCCTAGGTAACTCATGATACTGCAATTCACTTTGAGTTGATGTCTGTGCAAAGCAAGTACAAGCAGCAGAGGGAAACCACACAGAAAGAACATGAAAGAAAAGCACGTCTTGGGCTGGGGAAGGGGAGATGAGGGTGGCTTCTGCAGTTCCAGACACTCTATACTGAGCCTCGGTCTGTCCCCCATCTAAGGACAAAAGCTGGAGACACTGAAAGGCCATGTCTGGGCACCCGTCCTGGGCCCTGAATTATTTTGTTAAGCTCACCACAATGGCATGCAGGTCCTGTATTGCAAAAGGCTGAGAAAGGAGTAGAAGGAGGGTAGAAACAGAAAATAAACCGATGAAACCAAACTTCCTTAGTAACTAAAAATGGAATGGGCTCAGCCATAGTATGGTGTCACCTTAACCATTACACGGCCAACTATGGTCACTGTGGGCCATGCAAAGATGTCTGAGAGAGAGCGCTGGAAAGCCAACACACGAAGTTCCAAGCTGACTGTGGCAGAGATGCACACTCTCCTACTGCTCCAGCAGCATGAAGAGGCTCCAATTTGGACAGGTAGGGGCAGCCAGTGTGGGCCCATGGCCCAGCCCTAGACCTGGATGGAGTAACAGGAAACCACTTTCCTTCTCACTCTAGCCCTTTCCAAGAGCATCCTCTGGAAAACAGTTTCCAGGCCCTTTCTTCTCTACATGTTCTGGTCATATCTACCTTTCAGTCCTAACTCACCTCTATTTTTGATCTTCTGTGAAGATGGCACTGCATACTCCATACACTTCACTCTTTTCTCAGGATGCCCACACCACCAATCGTTTGAATTAGAGTTTACACTTGAGAGTAACCACGAGGGCAGGAGCCTTGCTGTCAGGATGGCAGAGGAGAAAGGGAGAAGCACAGTCGGGTCCTGGTGACAGGGTGAAGCAGCCTCACCGTCCTGGCCTTCTTACCTCTAGGCTTCCTTAGTCATGAGAAAACTCAACTTCTTTCTTGTCTGAGACTTGTTCTGTGGGTTTTCTGTTATAGGAAGCTGAACTCAACTTTTGTTGTTATGGAAACCCATCAACTTGTATTTGTGGAGGAGTATACCCCCGGTGACCTGAATTCAGGCAAACCATATCTTAATCTGAGCAAAAGTGGGCTTAGAGCAGTGGGTTTCTTCAAAGAGTATATTCTTCCTCTTCAAAACACTTGAATCCCCAGCTTCAGAACTCTTGACTGCTCTGGGTTAAAAGCCAAAGCTCAAGGGAGCTTCTTGTTTTATGGTTGCTGACACTGAAATGGAGTGCAGCGCACTGGGAACGCACATACCATCAGTGCTCACTGCTTCCTTGGTTATACCTGAGAAAAAAGGCTGAGTAACCAGGAAAGAAGGAGGAGGAAGAAAGGGAAGGAGAGCTAGAGAGTGGCTGTCTGAGATCTGTGTAATGAGCATGAGTAGAGGAAGGGGGTGAGAATCCTCTGATTATAGAGAACAGTGTAGGAAAAGTTACCTTAGAAATCTGTATACAGATGTGCTCAGTGAGCATCATGGAATAAAGTAGGTTTCTGGAAGGAAGGTAATCAGTAGCATCCATTTGATAACATATATGCTTCCCTACAGACTCAAGTCAATTAAATTTCATCATTACTTGGGTAATGTTACTACAATTCTAGGGGAAAACTCAGCATTTCCACAACTATTTACTAAGCTAACACTATGTGTCATAAACATGGTCCCTGTCCTTGAAAAGCTTCAAATTTAGTAAGAAGTCAAGACCAACATTTATCAAGCAATAAGGACATCATCTAGAAAGAAGCTTTTATGAGTAAACCAGACCTGTACTTCACGAGAAGTTTAATGTCACTTCCATCAGAAACAGAACTCTTCTTTTCACCCCTGCTGGAAGTGTTCACTCCCCCTCCAGCACATTTCTTTTTAAAGCTGTCATATGTTGACTTAACTCTGTGTGTGTGTGAGTGTGAGTGTGAGTAAGCATGCATATTCTCTCCTTCTCCATTGCCTAAGTTCCTTAATGACAAGCATTAAGTCTTACACATTTGTACCTCCTTCATGATATCTGTCCCAGTCCCTGGCACACAGTTAGGCATTGGTGAATCTTGGCTGAATGTCTATTAGAGAAGAGGTAAGGGATGTTGAACAGTGTAGAGCAGGCCCTTTATGATGAAGAATCTCACTGGAGAGCTCAGCGAGGCTCCATGGTAAGGTCTGGCTGTGCTGGTAGAATTTAAACAGGTGAAGCAGAGTGGGAAGAGCATTACTACCTAATGGTGGGAGACACAGAGGGTGGCATTGTTTCCTCACCTTTGATGAGATGCTGTTCAACTTCTCCAAGTTAAACAATGCAGTTGCTTTATCTTAGCATTGGGGAGATAAAACTCTTTGTTTATAAGCCTAATCATAGTAAGAAGAGGGGCTGAGATGAAGCTAGCTTTCAGGCAGGAGCCACCTTCAACCTAAATGAAGGTCTCCTAATCTGTCGAGAGTCAAAACAAAACTTACAGGCGCTCTGCACACAGTTGGCTGGTGGGCAGCAGAAGTGGCTTTCTGGTACTAATCTGGATCCTGTTGAGAATCTTTGAAAGTTACTTTAACTCTGCTCATTGCAGAACATCATTTGTAGGAGGAAAGGGCAGAGCAATGGATCTCTAAAGGCCCTTTCAGCTCTCAATTCTCTGCCAGCTCTATATTCTAAGACAGGTTCCACTTAAGGAGCTGGTGGTTATTTCGGTAATCGCAGCCTCAATGAGCTAAAGGTACACTGGAGAAAATGGGGGTGATCATATTAGACAAAAATGCCTCGTATCACAGATACAAAATTTCTAGATAAGGAATCCACCCCCACTCCCCACGACCTCAAATTCAGGGCCCCAGGTCCAATGGTCATTTGATTTTATGGAACCTCTCACTTTTCCTCTGTTTTCAAAAGAAACATACATGGATAGTCTTGTGTTGCAAAGCAAGTAACAAGAGTGCACAGGCAGGGGTGCAGGGACTTCTAAGTGCTGTGTTGATGCCTACAATATTCCCAGATTCCACCTTCCCTATAACTTCAAAGAGTGGTAAATAAGAAAAGTGTAGGGTGGATGGTAAGGGGGTGAAGGCAGGAGGCAAGCCAGAGGCCTATAAACTGAAAATACACAGGAATCAAAGTCTACAATTCCCTGTAGGGAGGCACTAGCTGAGATCTAAAAGTAGAAATAACCCCTTCTCACTACGAACAACATAAAATCAATTCATGAACACTTGTGTATGCTTACAGAACAAAACAAACAAAAACCCTGCTGGTTTTTACTCTGATGGGACAAGAGATTTAGTTTCCTCTGGGATAAAAAGGGTTTCCAGTGAAGATACAACAGCTATAGTATTACAGGGATTCATGGCAGGATACTTGCCTGCATCATCCATATCTGGACATTGCTCTTTAACAAACATGGGACACAGTTTCATTTCAGTTCAACTCGCATGGGGGAGAATAGTCAATATGTGCGTGCTTTGCATTGTTCACGCAACAGCTTCTTTCATCTTCTTGACTCCATCAAAGACACAAAAGTTTGGGAAAACCAGGTCTGACCCAAATGAAGCTCTAAAGGGAGTAAGAATGCTCTAAGAGAACCTCACTTTACCTGGCTTCACCTGGCCTTCTTTCCTCTCACCCCATCACCACCTCTTGAATGAGTCCTTCACTGTTGCCATTCCCTGGCTGATCTCCTATTATTATAAGACAGCAGCAGTTCATGGCAATTTACATCAGGAAGGCCACAGAACAAAATCAGTACACCTTTATTGAGAGCTAACTACTAAAGATAGCAAACATTCTTGGAGAGGTCAAGGCACTCTCTGGGCACTGCCCGTGAGGCCAGCAACTCAGAAGGCCAGGTGGGTCTCAGCCATCAGACAAACTCATCCAATGGTAATGGAATCAGTGCTAACTTCTTATAAAAACACAACCAGAATTCAGAGATAGGAGAGCATAGTGTGGTCTGGAAGAGTTTGGAATATGCTTCCTTGGAGCAATAGGATTAGGACATTGCCCTTGAGAGTTTTTTAATTTCTAAAGACTATAAGCTGATTCTCTGATCCCCAAGTATTGGTAAAACGAACATTTTCATTTGAACCAAAAAGACAAGAAAAATAAGTAAAAATGGCTTTCCTACTATAGCTTAGTGTCTTTCAGATCAATCCTGGAAATGCCCCCTTTAAATCTCTGTAACTTTAACAAAGCATATAACCTGTGTGTCAGTTTTGTCATTGGTAAAATGGGGATAATAATAACTGTGCTGACTTCATAGGGCTGTGGTTAGAATTAAATACTATAACGCATGAAAAACACATGGCATAATGTATTACCTTCAATGAATTGGGCTAATATAACTGTGATGGTAGCATTAGTTACTATAAATAGTAGGTGGAAGAGAGAAGGAGGAAGAAGAGCTGTCCTTGGATTGCTCTCAGCTTCCACAACGTCTCAGGCCACTCTGGTCTCAGCAGCAAGAGGGCTACGTTGTCGTCTCCTAAGTTCAGAAGGGCAGCCTGTATGAGAAAACCTCATTGCCTTGGGACTTGACCAAGATGGTCCCCCTTGTCTCCTCATTGCTCTGGTTATATCTGGAGTCTGCAATCAAAATAAAAGGCAGCCAGGCAGACACCTACAAACTGAGTCACTGGATTCTTCTGATCCATTCAAATAATGGGCCTTCCAGCCAGAGGTGGAGTGAAGTCTGGAGGGAGATGGAAAATATTCTGGCCTCAGATACTAACCCCTCAAGAGACAAACCTGCTTCTAGTTTAATTCTCTATGCACTGCCAGCAGCCAAAGAAGCTATCCATTTCTCCTTGTTTTCCCAGCCCTCCAAATGCTCCTCCCTTCTCTCTTTTCTGACAGTAACCCTATCCCATCTTCTGGAAGGGGAGCTCATTTTATTTTACGGACTCAGAATTTTGTGATTCTAACAGAGGGACCCAGCATCATGCCGGTCCTTGTGGAAACTGGGAGACATCATAGTTTCATTGAGTCTAGAAGCTGGACAGTTATAATGCTAGTCATGACTTGGCAATGGTAGGTCAACAAAAAGGGCAAAGCAGATTTTTCTGAAAATGAGGATTAAAATTAGTTTAGTATTTTTAACATTATACCAGGTTCATGTTCTTTGAGACTTCACAAGAACTCCACAGCAGGCAGATTATCAGTCTTTTTAAATAGCTGAGAAAATGGAGGCTTAAAGGGTCTATCGCAGAGCCTTTTTTTGCAGAAATTGAAATGCCAGGGACAATAGCCAAAACAATACTGAAAAAGCACAAAGTTGAAGAACGCACATTTCCTGATTTCAAAATGTACTATAAAGGTAGAACAATCAAGAGACTGTGGCACTGGCATAATGATGGACATATACAGCAACAGAATAGAATTGATTGTCCAAAAACAAACCCTTACATGTATTGTCCGTTGACTTTTTATAGGTGCTAAGGTAACACACTGGGGAAAAAAGTCTTTTCAATAAACAGTGCTTGGATAACTGGAAATACACATACAAAAGAAGGAGAAAGAGAAGAAGGAGGAGGAGGAGAGGAAAAAAAAAAGAAAAAGACGTGTTGTTGGATGCCTACTTCACACCATGTACAAAAATTAACTCAAACTGCATTGGCCGGGAGCTAGCTGGTAATTGCTAGAGCTAGTGATGAGAGATGGGGTTACACTTTTCTATTTGGTATATATTTGACATTTTCCATAATAAAAAGTGAAAAAAAAAAAAGGAAAAGAAAAGAAAATTAACTCAAAATGGATCATAGACCTAAATGTAAGAGCTAAAGCTATAAAGCTCTTAGAAGAAAACATAGGAGTAAATTTCCTGATCCTTTAGTTAGGCAAAGTCTTCTTAGGCATGACACGAAAACATAAACAAGAGAAAAAGTAAGAAAAAATGTTGGATTTCATCAAAATTAAAAACTTTTGTGCTTAAAAGGTCACCACCAAGAAAATGAAAAGACAATCCACAGAATGGAAGAAAATATTTGCAACTCATATATTTGATAAGGGACTTGTATCCAGAATGTATAAAGAATTCCTGCAAAATAATAAAAAAGACAAGTAATTCAATTTTAAAATGGGCAAAGATTTGAATAGACATTTCTCCCACATACACCAAAAAAAAAAAAAAAAAAAAAAAAGACACATGTGGCTAAAAGCAAATGAAAAGATGCTCAACATCATTAGCCATTAGGGAAATGCAAATCAAACCCACAATGAGATGTCACTTCATACCTAATAGGATGGCTATAATAAAAATGATAGACAATAGCCAATGCTGATGAGGATATGGAGAAATTGGAATCTTCATACATTACTAGGGAGGCTGTGCAATGGCTCACCTGCTTCAGAAAACAGTCTGAAAGTTCTTCAAGAAATTAAACATAGAGTTATCATATGAACTAGCAATTCTACTTCTAAGTATATATCCAAGAGATTTGAAAACCTATGTTCACATAAAACCTTGTACATGAATGTTCACAGCAGCATTTTTTATAACACCCAAAAAGTAAAAACCAACCCATATGTCCATAAACTGATGAATGAATAAACAAAAGTGGTATGTCCATATAATGGAATATTATTCAGCCATAAAAAAGAATGAAGTACTGGTACATGCTACAGAAGAGATAAACCTTCAAAACATTGTGTTAAATGAAAGAAGCCACACACAAAAGATTCCACTTATGTGAACTGTCCAGAATACGAAAATCTACAGAGATAGAAAGTAGGTTTGCGGTTGCTACACACTGCAGAGAGCGGATAATGAAGAGTGACTGCTTATGGCTACAGAATATGTTTTTTGGATAGTGAAAATATTCTGGAATTAGATTGTGGTATTGATTGCACAAATCTGCAAATATACTAAAAATTACTGAATTATACACATCAAAAGGGTGAATTTTATGGTGAGCAATTATACCTCATTAAAGCAGTCATTAAAAGAAAAACACACACACACACACACACACACACACACACACACACACACAAGAGCCTAAGAGAGTTACCAAGGTCAACCTGACAATCCAAACAGAATTAGTTAGATTTGTCACTTTCTTAAGTTCATTTACATCCCCACTTTTGTTTTCTTCTTTTGTGTCTTCCTTTCTTTTTTTTTAATAGTTATTTATTAATTTGGCTACGCAGGTCTTAGTTGCAGCATATAGGAGCTAGTGCCCTGACTGGGGATCGAAATCTGGGCCCCCTGCACTGGGAGCACAGAGTCTTAACTACTGGATCATCAGGGAAGTCCCTGTGTCTTCTTTTCATTTTTCCTCTCTTATTTTCGTCTATCTTTGAAGCCATTTAAAATCAATTCTAGAACAAGGAGTCTATAAACATATAAAATCAATAAACATATAAAATCAGTCTAGCCAAATTTTAGTTCCTGACTCAATTTAGGACACTTCCTAGTATACTGTATTTCTTCATTTTTATAAGAGAGAGGAGCATTTCCTTCTGTGCATTGGCAGTTTTTCTCCTGATGAAAGTAAGGTATGAAGAGTAGATTGTCTATAATTTTATCTTTGCCAAAGTATTTTCTCCCTTCAAGTCTCACCTGGTGAACTAACTACATAAAAAAGTCACTGAGAACATGGAGAACACTAAGAAAAGACAGTCTGGGTGCTAGGCACTTTACCTGTTGCTTAAGGCCATTTTTCAAAGAGGGAGAAGGAAGCCCTCAGTCACTTCCTGGGAGCCTTCTCGAGTACTCTGTAATGCTACGATTCTTGTGTTTCAGGCTCCTCTTAATCACATAAGCCCAAGAATCACAACCAGTTTCCAGACTCAGATGGACGGCAAAGATTTCCAGTGTTTCCTGGAGTCTCAGTGCTAGTGGCCCCATCTACACAAAGCCTGGATATCTTTTAAGTAGGATTCAGAGGTTTCATCACCCTGCAGCTTTCTGGTCAGCAGGACTGCTGCTAGGACATTTAAAAAGGAAAAGGTGCCCAATGGGTGGTTCTGACCATTGGCTGTGAGGGCTCCTATGGGGAGGGGTGTGTAGCTAAAAGGTTGTAGAAATAAAATCCTAAGCCCAAACCCATGGCAGCAACAGGAAAACCCTGGCTAGGAGGCAAGGGACGGAGAAGAGTTTTCCAAAGGCATCTTCCAATTCTGAGGAAACAACTTTGCTGACAGATCACTAGGTGAATTAATTTCTGTGTGACTCCTGGGGATGGTGGCTGGAATGCTGAAACTTTCTGTGACATGGCTGCTTCTGAAAGGCTGATCTGGGATGATGACCCCTTGAATCAGAGGTGAAAAGAAAGACCCTGGAGAAGGGGATACTGTATGATGCAAATGCTGTGGCTTCTTGCAACCTCCGCGTGGTAACTCAGCTACAACATTCCTTGTACATTCAGTTAATTCTTCTGTACCTTTGGTATCAGAGCCCCCTCTTAGGATCCAGCAATCCAGAAATATGGTGTCCTGGCAATTAATTAATTAAATCCATACATACATATTTACTGACTGCCTGAGATGTGTTAGGCAATGTGCTAGGAGCCGGGGAAGACATATTTCTTACCTTCCTAAATTCTACAGGAGTCAAAGTCGAGGCTTCTAGAACCCCCCAAAGGATTCCAACTTCCTCCCCTAACAGATCTTTAGCCATCACTGAATGGTCCCGTACTTGTCTTGCCCAGGACAGATCTCTCTAGTTTTACTTCTCCTTTCTTCCTAGACATGCTTCCTGGATTCCTACTCTCTTAGTCTGTCCTCTGAGCTCTGGGTTTTCAACGTTCCCTTTACAACGTGGTACCCAGACGCTGTTGGACCATGTACAGTCCTAAAACTACTTCCTCTTTTACTGTGGACCTTATATTTCTGCTCATGGGGCTTACATTTCCTTTTATCTTTTTCATTTTGAAGTCACCTAAAACTCTGTGTCAGAGATTGCTAGCTCTTCATGAAAAATCCATTTGTTTTTTGGGCATGCTGCTAGATTATGTTTTCCAGACTCCTTTCAGTTAGATGTGCCACCAGAATGAACTCTAGCAAGAGGCATGTGAGCAGAAGAGATGTGTATCATTTCCCAACCAAGTATTTGGAGAAATGTATATCCTTAGCCTTGCCCCATTTTCCAGTTTTTCCAACTTGACACAAGAAAACAAGACCTAGCAGAGCCAAGAGATGGAAGGAGACTGGGTTCCTGAATCACATGGAGAAGTACTGCTCAGGGACCAGAAACATGTGGCCCTGAACTGCTACATACTTTGTCACATATTTGTTAAATCAGTCTAGCTTAACCTAATATAATTAACCAGATCTTCTTTTTTCAGATAAACTGTTATCAAGTACAACCTGTGCTTGTACACTTAGCTAATTTCAAATAATCATAGGATTTTGTGGACTTCCCTGGTGGTGTGGTGGTTAAGAATCCACCTGCCGATGCAGGGGACACGGGTTCAAGCCCTGGTCCGGGAAGATCCCACATGCCGCGGAGCAGGTAAGCCCATGCCCCACAACTACCGAGCCTGTGCTCTAGAGTCTGTGAGCCACAACTACTGACCCCGTGTGCCACAACTACTGAAGCCCGTGCGCCTAGAGCCCGTGCTCCGCAGCAAGAGAAGCCACTGCAATGAGAAGCCTGCGCACCACAACGAGTAGCCCCCACTCACCACAGCTAGAGAAAACCCACACGCAGCAATGAAGACCAAACACAGCCAAAAATAAACAAATAAAATAAATAAATTTATTTTAAAAATATCACAGGATTTTGCATTGCTAAGTCTGTGCAAATCAGTTTAAATTTTGAGGGTTTTTTTCTTTTTTTTGGTAATACAAATCTCATTTATAATCCAATTTGGTATCTTTAAGCATGAGAAAAACTCTGTAAGGAGGGCATTTAAACCAACAGTGTTATACCTGCAAGAGCAGGGTATTCAAGGCAAAATGAACAGAGGCTACATATACCTAGAAAATAAGAAGAAGCAAACACCGATCCTTAGGCATAGAGTGACAGGTATCTTCGTGTTGGTGTTGTTTTGTGTATATGTGTTGCCAGAAGTCCAGAAATCTTATGCATAAGCAAACAAACAAAAAACAGTCATGAGGAGGTCACTCATTTCATCTTTATCTTTTATAAAGAGGTAGTGTCATAGACTTTATAGCATTGATCCACACCAAATCTAGTTTCTAAAGTAATTATATTTCCTGTTTGTAAAATTCAATTCTGCTTATTTCATGCATTTATTCACTCATCCATTCAGCCATCTAGCAAATATGCATGCTGTAGACTCAGCACTATAGCAAGTTTTATGTAGGATAATAAGAATTAGAAGATATGGTTCCTGGCCCAGCAGACCTTATAATTTAATGTGGAGACAAGAAATATATATAAGGAAAAGTAAATGAAATGTCAAGGATTAAACAACAACTTCAGACCATCAAACGAGCAGTACAAATATCAAAGAGTTTTCAGAAAGGAGACTGATAAATCAATTCTATTTAAGTAATATGATATTTATGAGCACTTAGCATGTGACAGATGAATCTGTTCTGATGACTGTTTTGCGATTTTAACTTCAATAAGCATTTATTTTGTGCCTAGTCCATGCTAAGCACTGGGCTAAAGATGGTGAAAGAAGCTGACTGCAGAGAAAAGGAGATATAAGTGTTACAATGAAAATGGCAATGGCGTTCATCCAGTTCAAAAGCACTGTTTCACAAAGTCTTTGAGGGCCAAGGACTGCTCCTTACATTTCTTTTTTTTTTTTTTTTGCGGTACGTGGGCCTCTCACAGTTGTGGCCTCTCCCGTTGCGGAGCACAGGCTCCGGACGCGCAGGCTCAGCGGCCACGGCTCACAGGCCCAGCCGCTCCGTGGCATGTGGGATCTTCCCGGATTGAGGCACGAACCCGTGTCCCCTGCATCGGCAGGCGGACTCTCAACCACTGCGCCACCAGGAAAGCCCCCCTTTGTTTTGCCCTCTGATCATCTGAGTCACTCTCCTTAAGTCCCCTTAGCCTCCCTGTACCTTGGGCTACAAGCTCTCTCACAGGATGGCTGGTAAGTGAAAAGGATCGGCATTGCTGACAATATCAGATAGTGATCTATTACTATGCCTTCTCCTTAACATCTCAGGGCAACCAAGGGAAGATAAGATCCTCTGGACTGCCTGTGTGGGACAGCGGGTATACACATATCTGATAGGTACTTCCCAGAGTTGAAGGGAAACAAAATCCTCATTGTTCACCTAAAATCCATTTTTCACTTGGGAAAGAATGGATACAATTGAAATGCTTAGTGTGAGTAAATGCTTAACTGATGTGGCATTAGCATTCATTTTGTGTGTGTGATAACGATAATGTGAAATGGCCTTGGTATTGGGAGATACACACTGAAGTAGGTAGAAGTAAATGGTCATGCTGCCTGCAATCTATTTTTCAAATGGGTCTCAGTAAATTTGATAAACTTGACAAATGTTAGTGATATCTGAATCTAGGTAGAGGGTATGTGGATGTTCACTGTATTATTCTTTCAAATTATCTGTACATTTCAACCTTTTCATAGTAAAAAGTTGGTTAAAAAATGTTTATCTACCATGTGTGATTTGGGGCAACTCAAAGGTCTGGTTGAATGCTCCCCATCCACCCCTACACCCAGCCCATTTCATCTCTGCCTCTACTTTCTCTTTCTCTAACTGTTATCTGAAATTCTACAGTCAAGAGCCTCAACCCAATTTAGCTGAAGGGTTTTATTCATATTGAAATGTACATACACATTTACACTGTACATCTACATGTACAGTGTTAGCAATTAGTCAGATTATATTATATATAAATAAATACATAATAGAGGTGCTGGTTAGAGGTGATGGGGAAAAAAATAAGAATTTATATGGGACTCCTGAGAGAGACAGAGATAGCAAGAGAGAGTTAGAGACAGAGAAAGATACGGTGGGTGGGAACAGAGCTCTAGAGCAGTGCTTGTACAGCAGAACTTTCTGCAATGATGAAAATATTATGCATCTGCACTATCCAATATGGCAGCCACCACCACATCTAACTATTGGGTACTTGAAATGTGTCGAGTATAACTAAAGAACTGAACAAATTTTATTTAATTTTAATTACTAATTCAAATTTAAACAGCCACATATGGCTGGTGGCTCTCATATTGAACAATGCAGCTCTAGAGAGACATGAGCCTGGAGAGGCAGAAAAACTAGTTTCTATAAGTGAGTTGGTAACTGTGGAATTAACATTTCCTAAGGGAATTAAAAAGATATGTTAAAATGTATAATTGGTGGGGAAAGAATGAAAAAGTGGTGGTACATACTACTGGGTAATATTTCTAATTGGTCAAGTCAAAATTATTGCAGAGTGGATGTGCCCACTACCAAATCTCTACATATAGCTTATACATGTACCATATTTATGCACTGAGTATATAATGGTGGGCTATTATGACAGCAAAGGTAGATTCTAGGGGGTGGGATACATAAAATCACCAGGATCTTTCCAGGCCCATTGAGTGGGTGAAATGATACAGGCAAGGGATCATATCACCTACTTCACCATGCAAAACTTCAGCCAAGAGGTAAAGGATGCCTCCTACATGATCATAGGCTGCCCACTTCCCCAGTGGGCAGAAGGCATTCAGCTGCAGGCAAAGATGATGCTAAGAACACAAAGAATCAGGAAAATACTCAATTCATTAGATGGGTCTGTTTGGCCTCAAAAGCTAGAATCGCAAAAGTCTATCTCCTGCTGACTTTATTTTTCCTTCACCTTTTTAGTGTCATTGTTTCTGCCTGAACAAAGGATAAGAAAGAAGGTCCAGACTTATCCCAGAATAGACAGAATAGCACCGAATAGTCAGTGCTACACACTAATACTAGAAAGTAACTATCATGCCGGGAGGGGTAAGGTAGGAAGGAGTGAACCTATCAAAGTGAGAGGCAGCTAATTCCCCCAGAAAAAAGAGAATAAAACTAAAATAACATTATTAGCTCAAGTGAGGAAGCAGAATCTTCTCAGGGTGTCAGATTAGCAGTTTTTGCTCTGTTTTAGATCTGAAAGACCCATGTTCAGTTTATTGTTTTTGTGGAGTTAAGTGGTTTCATATGTTAAATTAAAAAGGTAGGGTCAGAGGATGGATTTTGTTTCTAGTATGACTTGGCAAAGTATAAGGGCCCTGAATTCAGAACTGGAAGATTTAAGCTCAAATCCACACCCTTCCTGGTACCATGCAAGTGCCATAAAGCAGTCACTTTAATACCCATCTCCTTCACTGTGTAATCGTGGCAGCCCTTTTCAAGCAGCGTTGAGAATTAAGCCCTAATGCCCTTACCCAGTGGTCCTCCAACTTGAGTGTGCTCAGAATCACCTGGAGGGTTGGTTAAAACCCCTATAGTAGGCCTGGAGTAGATACAGCCCAAGAATTTGCATGTCTAACAAGTTCCCATGCTGATGCAGCTGGTCTGGGGACCACTCTTTGAAAACAAATGTCCATGGCATTCACTGGGGGTAATGTATTAATTTTTCTCCTATGCATCTAGAATGGTACTAGCTATGTATCATCTTTGGGACAATGGAGAAAAATCAGTCACTCAAATCATTTTCTGTAAGACTTTATCCTCTCATGGAACCCAGGCAGGTTGTGAGGATCAGTGGGGAGAGATTTGAGGCGTGGTCACAACTACAATGCAGCATAAAGATATAAGCCTCTGTAATGTTCAACAATCTGTTGACAGAACCTTAAGTTTGCTCTTTGCTTTATATTTTGATTCTCAGATTTCTTTGTTTTGGGAGAAGTGGCTCTCAAGCATGAGCCATGCATCAGTTATCTGCAAGGCTTTTAAAATACAGATTGCTGGAGAGCTGGGCCCCACTGCCTCCCGGATACAGCATCTGGGGTAAGACCTGAGAACTGGTGCTTCTAACAGGTGACAGTGATGCTGCTTGTCCTGGGACCATACTTTGAGATGACTGGTCTCTTTGTTTCAGCTTTCTTTGTCTTCTACTTCTCTAGCCTCTAGTCCAGAGGCCAGCAAACTATGACCACCTGTTTTCCCAAACTGTCTTAATGCAACATAGCTGCATCCACTCATTTACGTATCGTCTGCAGCTACTTTCAAACTACAATGGCAGAGTTGAGTGGTTTCAGCAGAGACTGAATAGCCTGCAAAGCCTAGAATATTTAGTATCTGGCCCTTTATAGAAAAAGTTGGCCAACTCCAGCTCTATTCTTCCTTCTTCTCCTTAAACATAACATTTATTAAACATCTTCTATAAACAAGGCATTTAATACTTATTTTTGTATTTTACTTTCACAATAATATAAATGGATTCGGGGTCGCTTCTACATCACAGAGTCTAGTAATTTGCATAAGGGAACACCTGAATCAGGACCCAGTGTATAGTCTGTGGCGCCCAAAGCATAATGAAATTGTAAGTCCCCTTGTTCAAAAAGTAAGAAGAATTTCAAGATGATGAGATCAGAGCATTCAATCAAGTGTGGGGCCCAGTTTAACTAAAAAGGTCACATGACCATGACCTGAGCAGAGCACCCAGTCCTGGACCTGGCTGCCTCTGAAGTTTGAAACTCTCTCCTGCATGGCTGACCCACGAGTCTCATATACCATGACCAACATGCATTGTCATGGTGAACTACTGCAGCTTTTCCTTGGAGATGGAATCCTTTCTTGAGAAACCACTCCAAGTGTATTTCCAACATCCGTGTACTATGTATGACCCCACCCTCTTCTCGAGCCCCAGTTACAACCTCCTTGGGGGAGAAATGAATCTCTGTGTTCCCCCAAATGCTCCACTCAATAAATATGATTATTTATGTAAAAAACTGCTCCCCTTGTACTACAGAGGATTTCAAATAAAATAGCTTTTCAATAAATTATTGTTGAATTAGTGGATATCAATAAAGCCTAAAGTGAAGAAAGACATTGCAGGGATTATTGTAATTCTACAATAGAGAAAATGGAGCAATAAAGATACTATACCTTAGTTTGCCATCACTCAAAATTTCATGGAGGGCGCCACAATAGAACCCAGTGTCTGTCAATGTGAGACCCAGGGCTGTTTTCCCAAACTTGTAGCAGAGAGTATTTCCGCTGGGCATTTCCTCAGTACTGAGGTGTAAGTGACAGCAGTTCAACAACACGTGCAAAGCGAAGCCAGTGATCATTTTAAAGAATGCAGCATCTCATGTTATTTGATCACTATATTCTCTGAGCATTTAATCCTCTCAAATATTTTGCAATCACTTCCTCTAATTACAGAGAAAACACACTGGAGTGATGTGCATGCTCGGGAGCGTCCCCTCCTGTTTCCTTCTCTCTGTTTAATCAAGAATTTGAATCACCTTTCAATTTCTTAATCCTATAATCCTGAAAAGAATGTACACTGCTCCAAACTCTGCTTGGTGAGACCTTGTAAAGCCGAACCTGAAGCCCTTTCACAAAGACTGTGAGAAGGGAGAGAAAATCCTGGAGACAGGCTTCCTGGCTTCTTTCCAGAAACTCAGGAAATTGGGACCCCTGGAGACAATCCTCTTCTAGCTAATATTTTGAAGATATGGATCTGGGATGCCTGCATCAGATTTACCTGGAGGGCTTGGTAAAATTCTAACTTTCTGGGTCTCATTCTAGACATACTAAATTGGAACTTGGAGACAGGAAATCTTTCTGTCTGTCTTTATCTATCTATCTATCTATCTATCTACATTTAATTTTTCCCAAGTGATTCTCATGTGTATAAAAAATTAAGAACCAAGTGGTTAGCCATCCATATCCTCAATGTATATTCATTGTATTTCTTTCTCGTTTTTTTAAATTGAAGTACAGTTAATTTACTATGTTGTGTTAGTTTCAGGTGCACAGCAAAGCGATTCACTTATACATCTACACACATCTATTCTTTTTCAGATTCTTTTTGCTTATAGGTTATTACAAAATATTGAGTATAGTTCTGTGCTATACAGTAGGTCCTTCTTGGTTACCTATTTTATATACAGTAGTGTGTATATGTTAATCCCAAACTCCTAATTTATCCCTTTCCCCTTTCATAACCATAAATTTGTTTTCTATTCTCTGTATTTTTGTGTTACTACTAGGAAAACTACATAGTTATTAATATTATAGCCCAGTTTAAAAATTATGAATTATAAGTATATACAGGATCATTAAATGGTGTAGCTAGAAAGGCCCTTGATCACTACGGGTCATTGCTCTGGGATCCAGAAAGAATGTGGAGGAATGTGAAATGGGCTCATCTAGGTTTACAGTCAGAGTACCCACTCCTCAGAGATCTGGGTACTATGACTATGACACCCACAACGCAGCTTTTCTGCGACTGCCTGCACTTCCAATATTCTGACACTCTGTCTCCATTTAACCCTGGCATATACTAGAAATCTCAACATTTAAATATCCTAATTACACTAATTCAACACACCCAGAAGTGTATTAAAATAATTTCTTAGGCCATGGGTCTGTATTTATTGTTCAGTGAATATGGTCACCATAACTCAGAGAATAAGCCCAAAGCTCAGGACTAGACTGTCTTCCCACATTACCTCCATCGAAAAAGATGACTTTGTTTTACCACCTGCACATCTGCTCTTGTTCATCCACTGCCAGTTACAGGTCTGCTCCCTCTTTTCATTTACCTTTTCTCTGAGAGCAGAAACAGTGTTTCCTACATTTCTCTCCTCTCTCAGATGCACCTGCAGTGTTTCTCACACAACTCAATTAATGCTATAAACTGGTAAGGGATGATGGTCCCTGATTGATTTGAGGAACTCATCAGTAAAATGAACTGATGTGTCCCAGACCACATGCTGGGAGGAATACAGATTTGTAACACACCTTCTCATCAGCCCTGGGTCGCTAAATAGGGCAGACTCTTTTTCTCAGAGCCTCCATATGTTCAGCTCACATGGATCAATAGAAGCACCATATTGCCTTCACAAAAGCTTTAGATGCTCACCCTTTCTAATATACAGAAAGTTCCAGATTGTTTTTATCAAACACAGTGATGCCCCAAAGCTTCAGCTTACTGTTTGGGAGAGGGAAGCAGTCCACGGTGAGTTTCATGGTCACAAACAGGGATATAACGAAACAATTTGGGTTTTAAATAGACCAAAACAGACCCTGTCAAAATTAAAAGCAGAGAAATGCAGCAACTCTGGAGCTCAAACGATCTCAACCTCTAAAGTGCTTTCCTGCAACAAGGCAGAAAATCAAAAGTTAGGAGGGCACACAGCTGCCCAGCCAGAAACGAAGCAAAGTCCCAACAGGAGTAAACCAACATGCTCTGGAGGACAGCTGGGTAAACATTTCTGATAAAGAAAGACTCGCAGTTTTGATAGAACCTTGTGTGTGTGTGATAGTACAGTTGGGTGGATTGATAGCTGCTTAAATATCTGCAACCAAAGAGTACTGAGTAAGGACACTGACAAATTGAAACAGATGAAGAGAAACACAAATAAGGATGGTGATGAAAGCGGTATGATATAACAGGGGAAGAAAGTGGATATTTAGCCTGGAGAAACAAAACCTGGATGCAGAGTGGGCAGAATCAGGGATGATGATTCTCTTCAAATAAATCATGGCATGGAAGATTTATACTGTACATATATTTCAACTGGGTAGAAATAGGCTAATGGGTGAAAGTTACTAGGACACAGATTTCAGCTAAACATAAAGTGTTTTTCTGAAAATCAGAATTGTTCAGAAATGGAAGGAACTGCTGGAAATTTTAGAAGAGGTAGAATGTCCATTGGTAAAGATAGTGCTTCATTAGATGAGAAGCTAGAACAATGGATCTCCCAGATACCTCTCAACTCTAATTCAAAGGTTCTGTACTGAGAACCTGTTCCCCACCATCTCCCCCATATTACCCTCCACATCCCACCTGCCAGGAGTAGTCAGTGAGGTAAGTAACAATCAGCAATGTTAAGAGGATCAAACGTTACAGGTATGTAATACCCACAAAGCCCTGTGCAAGTGAATGTTCCTTTCCTTTCACTGATGGTGTGATAATGCCTATATCAGGGAGCGTATGGGCGGGTAGGGAGGAATGGGGAATTTATTTTTACCCCACCACTATATCAAGTATTACACCAAATCTCCTTTAAAACGGTCTTGGGATTTGCCACTTGATATTAATAAATAGCTTATGATGCATCCAAAGTGTTTTTACTCTTTGGCTGAAATAAAGGTAAATATTTTAGTTTCCCTGGAGGGAAGTCATTTAATCCTCAAATTAGACACTAAACATTAAATTGCTATGTTTTTAAGCCATCCTAAAATTCTTAGCCACTTGGAAGAAAAGGTAGTAATTTACGAAGAGATTACATCCTAACACAATTGCCACCTTCCCATTTGGAGGCAGCGCGGAGTTGTGGAAAGAGCACTTGTGTGTGAGTCCAGTGACCTCCTCCAACAACTTGCTGTGGCACCCTGGGCAGCTATTTCATTTCTTCTGTCAAAGGTTACTACCATCTTGCAACCCAACCATAACCACCCAACAGAGAAGATTGAACACCACCTGAATTATATATGAGAACCATGCTCAGAGAGTGAGAATAGATTCAAAATTCACGGTACTTTCTGCTGATTGTAATTTTTCAAAATTCTTAATAAGTTGGTTAAATACTTTTATCCATAGCATTTGATGTGAAATAATAGTTTTTCAGCTTTATTTTCAACAGTGACTTGGGCCTAAATGGTCTTCTGTTCTCAATGGCTGGAAACCATTTAGGTTCTCTTGGTTGGCCTCTGTTGATTCCTGGAGATTTTTATGCTATACTTCCCTCATTCTTAGACATAATTTAAATGTTTAATTTAAAAATTAAATGCATTTTTCCAAATGTCTAAGATGACTCTCGAAATACTCATGGAAAGTTACTACTTCTCAGTCTACAATCTACATATCATTGTGGACATAACTGACAGAACTCCTATATGCCTATAATTGATCAACATCGTAATATTCTTTTCCTCCTTATATTATGATTTTTAACTGAGCACCAAGGGGGTCTTTCAGGCATGCAAATGAAACTCCATGACAATCCAACAAGCTCAACATTACTATCTCAATTAAGGACATTGCTACACTGAGGGGTAAAAAGAAAAAAAAAAAAATGATGCAAGCAAGATCACAAGGAATGTTAAGTCTAGGAATTCCCTTTACTAGGGAGGCAAACTGCATGTCTCCTCTGGGAGGAATATGTAAAGCAAGTTTATATTTACAATTGCTTCCTGCTTGGCTGGGTAAATTGAAGTCATTTAGCCAAGCTTCACAAAGAAAAAGAGTACCATTTCCTGAATTCTCTCGCTGGTTCTGGCAAACCACTTTGGGAGAGGGGAAGTGACTTGCCTGAGGTGATGAGTTAGGAATCTATCAGGCTGCTGAATGGAAACTCTACTGTAATTAGAACAAATTTTTATTTTTTACTTCAGTTCTCAACCACTTCTTTTCTCTCTAAAGTTCTTCACTTAAGCTTTCTGCTTAATTGCAAGTTTTGTTCTCAGTGGCTGCAGATCAAGAGTGGAGATCTAAAACCTAGGTGTGCCCTGCAATGCCTGTTTAACCTTAAAGAAATGAACAAAGTCTGACATTTAAAATTTACTAGGCAGCAATGCTCAAACTGCTTTGATCATAAGAAACACATTTTTCACTGTAATTGTACATACAGTATATATTTGTGTGTGTGTTTCACACACAATAAGAGTTTTATGAAACAAAATTTACACTTACTAAGCATGAGGCATTTTGATCACCCTCCCCCACCCCTCCCCCCTCCTCCTCTCCTCTCCTTTTGCAGGTAGTAACCCACTAAATTGAATTAACAATCTGCTAATGGATCACCAGTCTCAAGTTGGAAAACAAAACAAAACATCTTATATAGGGAACAAAAGTGAAAGACTTTTTGTCACTACAGGAAGCCACAGTGGGGTGAGGAAAGAACACTGATCTAGCAGCCAGGAGGCTGAGGGTCTATTCTTGTTGGCCACCAACTGTGTTTGGATACCACCTCCCCTGGTTATAAGTTGTGTGAACTTGTGCAAATTACTAAACCTCTACATGCTTTAGTTTCCATATCTTTCAAATGGAGCATTTAGAGGACATACCCTCAAGGGTTATGATGAGGATTTGGTGAGTTAATGTATGAAAAGTGCTTAAAACAGTGCCAATGCCCAGCTTTTAGGAAGCAGTCAGCAAATGTTATCTAATATTTTTAAAACTGAGGTGATAGCAACTGTTCTAACTACCCAAACTTTTCACTTAGGTTTTTCTTGTTTGTTTTTAAGGAGATGAGAAAGAATTAAATGGGGAGAAATGACTCAAAGTTGTTCTGCGAAGAGGACTGGTGATGTCATTTGACCTCAAGCTCTTTTTGAGCCAGCAATGGTTTCTAAGATAGTTGTCATAATCCTAGATGGCAGAAGTTGAAGTAGAAAATTTCAAGGGACACTGCTAACACTCACACCACACTGCTCAGGGCACATTTAGGGCTGTGTCAGAGTCTGAGGACTTTGCTTAGTCTGGAGACACCAGAAGAGTGTATTCTAGGGAAAGGTGAGCAGAAATGAGGAGAGGCTAAGGACCAAATTATTTAAGGGTTGGTTGTGAAAACAGGAGGTGTTTAGCATGGAGATTGGAAGATTTAGGGGAGGCCTGATAACTGCCTTCAAATGACTGAAAAATTATCGTGTAGG
>NW_006792448.1:6415504-6440465 GCF_000442215.2 Lipotes vexillifer
GGTTACGATAAAACCAGTAGATAGAAGTTTCAGTGAAATAGATTTGAACTCTAATTTCCAAACAGTAAAAGCTGTCTAGCCACAAAATAAGTTGCCTGGTCCAAGAGAAGCTCTCCTTCACAGGAAACATTCAAGCAGAGATGAGATGGCCTAGTAGTATGCTTAATTGAATTCTTGAATTAGTAGCAAGATCAAGTCAGATAGAGCCTCTTTAGAGCTAAAATTCTACATGATGACACATATGAATGGGCTTTAAAAGGCCTAAAGCCAGGCACATATGCAGTGTCATTATTTCAGTGCTGGCTGCACCTGTCTGCACCACCTAGAAAGCCTTGTAAGTCCTCCAGAAGGCATTCTGCTTCCCATCCTTAATTCCTACACATGACTAGTCCTAAAGTTCCTGATTCAAGCAACATTTGGGCAGCCATGTAACTCCCCACTGACAAAACAGCTACATCTTTGTGCAACACAACTTCTTGTCTACAGTGAAAAGCCAGGAGTTTGTTATGTTTTCTTTTATCCCTTTAATAGCAAACAAACAATTCGGAGATAATTTGGGCTCCTTGTAAACTCCTCACTCCCTCTCATGCCTAAAAACTGTCAAAATGTTTGAACGTAAAAGGATTATTCAGGATTCATTGTATGAGACACTTGAGCTTAATTTCTACACTTTCTCCTCACACTAGAGCACCCAGGGCTCCTCCTCCTTCCCTCAGCTCTGAGTCTGGGTTTCTCATCTCGTAGGTGGGTTTGATTAATATGTCTGTCAATCATGTGTAAACGCCTTTGAGAAAATGAAAAGTAATGTTCAAATGTTCAAAAATAATGTCTTTTACAGTTCCCATCTCAAGACATCTAAGACAAGAATCTCTGTGAAAAGACATGTAACCTAAAGAAGAAAAATATGCGTCCACTTACACAGAAACAAGAGGTCCTGGCATTTCTGAAGTAGGACTCGGAATCGGTCAGATAAACAGGGAAAGGGGAAATGGAAGCCTAAGCAACGGTCTAGGAAACCTGATAAATATTTACAGCCAACTGGGATCACTGAGGCCTCAAACACATCGTTTTTCTCAGGAAGAGGGCACCTGCAGCCTGCGTTAACTGTACAGTTATAGCAACCCTGGCTCCTTCGGTGGAATAAACCCACTCATGATGATTTTAGAAACCGTGGCTAGAGCAGAGCCTCATTACTATCTGACTTCCACTTAAGCCAAGGCTGGGCTATAATGAAGCCCAAACTGTCCCACTCTTGCTTATGCTCAGAGGTGTCTGGATGGGGAAGAGGAAGACAGGTAGGGAGGAAAGGATTAAGAGGAAAAAGGATGATGATGTACATGGCAGGAAGTAGTGCAATTAAAACTATATGTGTGCTGACTTGTTTAGTGTCTGTCTCTGGTCCCAGTATTAATGTCTATCTCTCCTCCAGGAGACCCAGGATTATACTGGAATATAAAAAGTATGCCATGGTTTCTGGCCCAGACTAGATAATACGTATTTGCTATAAATTCTCTCAGCTCATTCTCCCTTCTCCATCAAAATTGCTCCATCTACGGGCTTCCCTGGTGCCACAGTGGTTGAGAGTCCACCTGCCAATGCAGGGGACACGGGTTCGTGCCCCAGTCCGGGAAGATCCCACATACCGTGGAGCGGCTGGGCCCGTGAGCCATGGCCGCTGAGCCTGCGCGTCTGGAGCCTGTGCTCCGCAACGGGAGAGGCCACAACGGTGAGAGGGCCGCGTAACGCAAAAAAAAAAAAAAAAAAAAAAAAAAAAAATTGCTCCATCTTCAAGATAACTCGTTCTGCTCTGCTTCTGTATACCTTGTGACCTGGTAGGCCACTGGGTATTCCCCATAATGTAAGATTCTGTTCACATCTGTAAAGAAAATACAGTGGAATTGAACGTTTCTACCTGAGAACTAAGTCTAAGGAAAGAAAAATAATAAATCAAGACTCCATTCAACTGAAGGTCTATTTCTCAAACCAGTTTCCTTGAATGCCTTACAAACAGCAGGCACTTAATTAAATTTGCTGACAATATGTGTGATAAAATGTGGATTAAACATAGATGATCAAATATATGAGTGTTTACAGTGCTTTTGTTTTATTTCATTTCTATTGATGTGCTGCTTCTTGTCAAACGTTTTAGCGTTTTGTGTTTGCCAAGAATCCTAGACTTGGAATCAGAAGACCCATGTAAATTCCAAGCCAGTGTGGCCACTTACTAACACTGGGAGCTCAGGCAAATCATTCAAATCTCTTGATTCTCAGTTCCTTAGAGTTACAATTTGGATAAAAGTAATCGTCCTGACTAGGCCACAGGTTTGATGTGAAAATTAAACACAACAGTCATTTGGAAATTACTTTTTAAGCAAAAAAGCACTAACAAATGTAAGATGAGGTGGATAAGTTATAGTCTATAGGTCATCCCTTTCCATTTCTTCTGCCAGCTACAGGCTTAGGCTACCTTGGGGGATCCCCTAAATCAAAGAATTAAAGAAAAATGGGAAGATTTGTTCTAATAATAACTCGATAATATATAATTTTAACAGGACCTACACAAACATCTCAGAATGTTCCACCTTTGCCCTTTAACAAAATTCCTGTGGAAGTGGCCTCCCCATCTTGATAAAGTTTCCTCGTCAGGTAGAGAGAAACAGAATGACCTCTTAGATGGAGAAAAACCCAGAAAGTAGAAGACCTAGTAACATAAAGAATTAATAGCCCCTCTAAGTTTTACACAGGTGTTCTCATCCTGCTTTTTACACATAACGATTTACCACTACTGGAATAAGAACACAAAAAACAAATCCTCCATTAAATGCTGGGGAAAATTAAACTATCCAATGAAAAGGGAAAATATTTTGAGAGAAATTAGAGTTTCATAAGAATTTCCAATGGTCAGTTATTTGTCAAAGCTGTGGAATGGGGCTTCTCCACATAGATGGCAATGAATTATCAACATCTAAATTTACCATGACTTTTATCTGTCCCTTCTATGTGTATGTAGGCATAAGACTATGAAATCTATCCTGGGTTAACTGCCTATCAAAAGGCCCCATCGCAACAGCTTAATTTAGGTATCTGCTAAGACCCTCACAGCAGAATGTAACAAGTGAGACTCTCATTTTAGCTCTTTTAAGTGGAGAGTCAGTATATTCATGTCTGGAGACACTGTTGCCACCCCCTTGGCAATGCTTGGTGGATGGTGACTTGAACATCTAGAAATGGTATTTCTTATGACTCTGGTGTAGTGTACACTCACCATCTGGCTGGGGCAAAACTGAGCCCCATAGGGAATCAAAGTAGTCTAAGCTAACTGATCACGTTGTTTTTAACTGTTTATTGGTTCTTAGGACAGGCTTGAGTAGGGACAATAAATAAGGCTCTGATGATAGCTCTTAAACTTTTAGAGAAAGAATGAACATCTAGTACAAAGTTAACTTCCTCTTTCGATTCTTCCCCCCTAGTTTGGCAAGAAAACAGAACATTCTTAAAGCCACAGAGGCCTATTGTTGTCCCTGGAAATTAATCAAAGAATCAGAGAAATCCTAAAAGCATCAGCAAAATTGTTTACCTCTGTTTTGAAATGCTGAAGAGAAAAAAGGTGGGAGGGGTGTGGCTTTACAATAAACAGGAGAAAAAAGTTGATTAAGAAAGGTATTCAACTTTCAAGCAAAGGCAAATGAAATCAGTTTGCTGTTATTCTTCTAGAATAAAAAAGTATGAGAGATTAAATTACTATGTTGTGTAACAGGAACTAACATAGTGTTGTAGGTCAATTATATTAATACTTCAAAAACAAACAAGCAAACAAACAAACATGTAGAAAAAGAGATCAGATTTGCGGTTATCAAAGGTGGGGGGGTGGGATGGGGAATTGGATGAAGGTGGTCAAAAGGTACAGACTTCCAGTTATAAGATAAATAGTACTAGGGATGTAATGTACCACATGATAAAGATAATGAACACTGCTCTATATTACATCTAAAAGTTGTTAACTGAGTAAATCCTAAGAGTTCTCATCACAAGAAAAAATATTTTTTTCTATTTCTTTAATGTTGCATCTATATGAGATGATGGATGTTCACTAAACTTACTGTGGTCATCATTTCATGATGTATGTAAGTCAGATCACTATGCTGTACACCTTAAATTTACACAGTGCTAAATGTCAATTATATCTCAATAAAGCAGGAAGAGAAAAAAAGTATGTGAGAGAGAAACTTCCACTTGCTGATGAGTGATCAGGGGTGTTACACCTTTGGGAGAGAATGGGTGGGTACCACTGGGGACAGAGATGAGGCCATCTCTACATCTTCAAGGAGGTATTTAAACTAAAGCAGTCAGCTAACTTGACTCCCAGGAAGGATTGGTTGTCAACTATTTCGAGACCCTCTTTTTTGGGGCCTTTTTCTTCTACCTCCAATTTACTATCCTTCAGTTGCTATGCTCCAAACCCCTGGGTAAGCTCTCAGTGGCATCGACATTATTAATCTTCAGTGGCCATGTCAATGACAGTCACTGCTCATGTAAGTCCCCACAAGGGATAAACATAATAGAGGGGCATTAGGCCTTGAGTAGACAAGGTAAGTCTGAGGAAATGAACAGGCTGATTGTCACCGTTTTAATAAAAGCACAAAGCTCCTTTATCTGCTATATAACATATTTTGCACCAATGGGAAGCCTATTCCTTTTGGAGCCAATGCGATTCATAAGGTTTCAGGGAAGATAAATCTTGCTAAAGAATAGAGAGAACAGTATCAGCTTCAAAATTCCATTTCTTGGGATCCTGTAAAAGGGCTCCTCCAAGCACTGACCTGAACACAACCCCTGAGTGTGCTCTAAAAGTGAACTATTTGTAACATCTGATGAGCTTCTAAGACTTCATCTTCACACAGGCAGAGCTAAGTGGCTCACAAGGGGATGAAACCCTTGGTTTGAGTTTCCTTAGCTCTACTTCTCACCACCTGAAGAGCGTTGGCTGCAGGCTCAGCCTACATAACTTGCCTCACTGGGAGCTTGGTGTAGAAATGGATCACCTTCCCTGGCACAGAGTAGAACCAGCACTCTGAACGACTCCACCAAGGAAGGGGTTTGGGTTGCCTTTCATCAGGCATGGAGCCTGAATGCTCCTCTAATGTGTAAGTTGAGCCCAAAAAATGATTTGTTTGTCCAAATGGGTTCTCCTTTGGCTCTATTGTCTCGCACCTCAGTACCCTACCTTCACACAACTGATCCCTTGCATTTGGGGGCCTGGCTTCCTGGTATCTGTGATCAGATGTCCTGCTGCCTCTCCTTCATGTGACCTTTGTTTGATCACATCTGCTAAGACCTTTGACATCCTCCTGTCCTGCCCCTGCTTGGATAAGCCGTGGGCATCGTGGAACATAGTTGGCCACTGGCTCATTGTATTTTCTGCCTGTGCCTTCTGTGGTCAGTGGCCCTAGAATTTTACCCAGCCTCAATGCTCACCCTAGAATAACTGATCCTAGCTGGTGCTTGCTCCTCTCTCATCCTGAAGACCTGCCACAGTCCTTGGTCTTGGCCTTTGCACATTCTGGCCTGCTTCTCCACCACTTGAGCCCTAGCTGAGAACAGGGAAAAGCCCTCTGCTCTGTCATCTCATTATCAGAACTGCTTTTTCTTCCCTAAGAGCAGAAGTCTCTAGTCCTGTCAAGAAAAGAATCCCCAGGTAATTTTGTTCATGCTCAGAATAGCTACAGAGAGCTGTACACAACTGGTTGGCCGGACCTATGTGCCAACAAGGGGACTGGGGACTTTCCCAGCTGAGAACAGCAGCTCAGTAGATGAAGGAGGTGTCATCTATGTGTGTGGATGACTTGTGGCCTCTGATGAATGGTGCTAGGCTCTCTTCAGTCATCAAACACTTCCTAAAGGCCCACTGGGCACCAGCACTGCATGAGGCAGGAGAGTTAAAAAAGCCTTCTTTTAACAGGCACCCCCCACATATCAGGCACTTACATCGATCATTTCTAATCCTTCTAGTAACACTTAAAGGGAGCTCATGTCCCCACTTGACAAAGGAAAAAAAGTTAAGGAATTTTCTCAAGATCATGCACCTACTAAAAGGAAGATCAAAATTCAGACCCAATTCCATGTGACCTCAAGCTCCAAGTTCTTCCCAAATACCAGATAGTAATACTACTCACTCATTCACCAATTCATTCATTCATTCAGCAAGTATTCCTGATGGCCCACTGCAAGCCAGGGCCTCTGCTAAGTTCAGCATGAGAAGATCCTTCACCAGGAATTAGAAGGTCACTTTGGAGGAGCTCAATCGGAAGCTTTTGGGGGGGCTTTAGAAAGCTGTCATTTATGTGTGGCATCAAATAGGATAGTTGGCTTCCTTTTACTTATTAATAATAATAAAAAGTACAGTCCAGTAATCTTTCAAAAGGTGAAGTGGTTAACAAGCTAATGAAACTCCCAAAGATGGGGTTTCCTCTGTATTTCTGATGGGTGCTAAAGTTTTTAAGAGGAATTGGATACACCTGAAAGGTGACAGGGTGCTTCCTGCAGAAGGCATCTGGGTAGAACCAAGGGCTACAGATTCCAGGCACTCTTTTTATTTTAAATTAAAACTACTTCTACATATGAATATGAAAGTATAGTATCCAACTAGAAAAAATATGCAAGTGTCAAAAAATGAAATGGGAAGGCTTTGATCCAAGTAGGTTGAGGAACAACTTGGACAGAGTAAATAAAGATTTAAGTAGTCAGTGGCCTTAGCAGTAAGCTATGGAAGAGCTATGCCTGTTCTTTAAAAACCTTCATTTATATTCTTTACAGCCTCTAGAAGTCTGATGTCTACAGGAATGGGATGGAATGGAAAAGGATAAAATACTAGAGCTGGAAGACTTTTTAGGCATCATTCAAGCACAGCCCTCCATTTGTACATAAAGAAACTGAGACACATGGCCTGACCGACAGCTGGAGTGGAACCTGTATCTGAAACAGCTGGGGGTGCAGACAAAGAGCTAAGGCTGATTTGACCCCACTTGTGCTCATCTGTCATCTGAGGCCATAAAGAAGTTGAGACACACACCTAGGCATTGAGCTCATGACATACTCAGAGACTCGGATTACCCAGGGCATTTATTTTTGGAAAGGCCTCTTCAAGATGCCAGCAGGGTCTAGCATAATGGACTGAAAGAAGTTTTATTTGAACAAGAGTATCTTCAGTGACACATTTTCCATGTATCATCTTTTGGCAAACATAAAACCTATTTCCCAAATGACATACTTGTGAATTACTCAGAGTTGCTGGGGATTCCTGTTCCAATGACCTTCTTCTGGTTTCTAAATCTAAAGTGAGTTTAATAAGATGCTGGACCCAGACCTGTGAGTGGGGACCACAGCATCTGGGCCCCAGTGCTGCCACTGGAAGGACTGCTGGGCCGACTTTCCTCACCTGGTACAGAGAGCGTTTGCTTGGACAGGGTGGCCGGGAAAGAGGAGACACATGGCATGCAATGGCTTAGAGAAATGCCAAACACTTACTGAGAAAGTGCTTTGTTCCAGGCAAAGTGTTCAGTCCCTTACATACGTACTTAATCAATCTTACACCAGGTGAGGTGAGTATTGCTCTCTCCATTGTATGCATGAGAAAACCAAGACTCAGAGAGGTTATCTAACCTGAACAAAGTCACAAAGCTAGCAAATGTTCAGTCTCAGGTCTTGTACCTGTACCTGCACCTGACGAAACCCCTCTGCTGTACTGCCTTTCCTTCTGCTCATAAGTATCCAGAGATTGGGTGCTAACTAGGCACATGGGGTAAGTGCCTTCTGTTGCTGGGAAAGTCTTTCTAAATAAACTGGAAATCTGTCTCCCTCAACTAACTAGCATTGGTTCTAGATTTCCTTTGGTGAACATTTAGTTTAGCAGAAATTCTAAATCTCTTCTATACAGAAAT
Source organism: Lipotes vexillifer (assembly GCF_000442215.2). Lineage (NCBI taxonomy): Eukaryota > Metazoa > Chordata > Mammalia > Artiodactyla > Lipotidae > Lipotes > Lipotes vexillifer. The sequence continues at coordinate 6,423,442 of NW_006792448.1, forward strand.
GTCACCAGTACACAATACCAGCTACCCTGTTGTCTTACATCTGTGGACAAGACGGCAAAGAACAAAGGGGGAATGTGGTTTTAGAGTCCTGGTGAATCCCTTTTACCACTTGATCACTAAACAGCTGAGGACTTTGAGCAAATCATTTAATCTGCCTCAGTCTCTACTTTTTTCTTCTGTAAAATGGAGTTACCTATTTCACATGTTTCTGGTGCTCACCAGGTATAAGAAGGTATATAAAACTGCTACATAAATATCAGGTGATTTTATTGTTTCACATCCTGTATATGGGCTTAGAGCATGACCCTATTCATTACACAAGTACAAGGAATGAAGTGTCTTTTAAAAAGGTTTCTCTGGCCTTTTGGTAGGTGTCCTGCACCTAGTAGAGATGTATTAATATGTCGGCAGATATCCTAACTAGCGGATCTAGACTGACATATATTTAAGGAAAGTGGAATCACTAAGATTGGTACAAGGGCCCAGTTTCTTAAAACGTTGGATTGCTTACGGCATATATTTTTTAAAAAGTATATTATAGAGGAATATGGGAGAAGAGTATTTGCTGCAAGAGAGTTTATTTTCACAGCTGAGCTATGTTAGTGCATCTGAGGCTGGCCCTGTCTCAAGGGCTCAGACACAGGACCACACCCCACTGAGACTGATTTTGATGAATGCATCTTGGAACACACTGCTCACAGTGGAGGCTGTGTCACCAAGCCAGAACTGTCCTCTGAGTTCACATGTGAACAAATGACTTGCCCCACAAACAAGGAGATCCCTGAATACTTTACAAGTCATGCTGATGAGGAGGCCAGACATGGCAGCTCTCTTTGCCATTGGTTGTGGAGTTGCTGATGCTGAGTACACGTGGCATGATTTGATGCCCTCACCTCCATTTAATGCTTCATATGTTATCTCGTGATTTCGAAGGGCTGTTTCTGTCGCCGGGGATTTGCAGGAGACAAGTTCTGCCTCTTATCAGAGAGCCAAGAACGTTATCTGAACAGCTGCCACCTGCAGAAAGGCTGGTGTCAAACCAAATACACTAGTTGAAGTACCTCTTTTAGGGGAAACAAACACATGTACATGCTCACGTGTGTGTGCGTGCATACACACACTCCTGGAATGAATGATCTTGGAGGCATGAGCCCTGCCACACTAACTGGTATCCTATAGATATGTCCTCTGTTCCCACCTGATCTTACGGCTGCCTTCCCACCTATAGTAGGACCTGCCCCGATGCTGGTCTCGTGGGCTGGGAGCCCTGGGCAGCAGCTGGGAGAGGGAGGGCTTGGAGAGCAGATGAGCCACTCACTCGGAGGCACTGGCAGCTGCCTTTGAATTCAGGAGAATCCTTTCTTCCCTAGGCAAAGGGGCCTTTATCATAGGCATGAAGGAGGAAGAGGCAGGTTAAAAAATAAAATGACACACAGGTTGCCTGTCACAAAGCAGAGGGAAGAGAATAGCTTCCCATTCTCCTCCAGGCTCTGGCCTCAGATGACAGCTCAGCACAAATGGAATCAAATCAGCCTTTAGCTCTTCTTCTGCACCCCAGCAGCCACAGATACAGCTTCCACTCCAGCTGTCAATCAGGCCGAAGTGCATGGTAAACCCCCATGATTAGCGCCTTCCTCAAGTGGGTGTGTAAATGGAGAATCACAACTCACTCCTCAGAGTAGCTGGAGCCACAAACCCATTAATTTCTACGGAGCCAAATGTAAACAGAAAATGAATGTTCCTGTAGACTCTCCAAATTTTATTTCCCCTGCTAAAATATTGGGAGGAGGAGGGATATCTTTCTCTCTTACAATGTCTTCCCATATTTGAAACGAGCTGTTTGACATCCAGCCAAATGATTCTCAAAGGGAGACAATGAAAGCCCTGCACCCCCATTTGTCAGTATTTAAGGCTTAATGAACTCTTGGCGCCGTCTTTCCTCCCAGAGCTTCTGTTTGCTATTACTGTTTAAGGTGATCTGTCCAACGCTCCGATGTGCCAAGAAGCTTCGCTCATAATCAGAGATACGTATTTATTTACTAGTTGGGTAACGGACAGAGAGGTTTTCTAGAGATTGCCACATTCACTAAGAACTACCACACCCAGCTGTTCTCTTTGTACTTAAATCCCAGGCATTCTCCAGTGAGAGACGCATTGGGTCCAGCCTGCCCAGCCTGCTCCCGCCTCCATCTCAGAGATAATCTCCCTCAGCTGTGGATGAGTCTGGACCGAGAAGAAGATGCTCAGAGCTCTAAGCCTTTGGGCGCAAAAGATTCTCTACAAATGCACATTCGGAGTAAACAAAACCCATCAGGCCCCTGTAAGAGTCCTATGCCTGATTGCACGAAACGCATCATGATGGAATCTGCAGTTAGCAAAGTAATTGGCGTTATTACAGCTGATGGGGAATTTCTGATGCTGCCCGAGCTCCCGTTTGAAATAATACTCAGCCATTTAATTTGTCCAGCTCTCGTTTAGCTGATTGCTCTTTTCTGCTGGAGTTTATCAAGAATGAAACACGCTGTCTCTCCAGATGCCTGCAGGCTGAGATTTCACAGACAGTTCTTTTTTCAGCACTCTTCCCACTTCTCTCAAGACCCTATGCCTTAGTCACCTTTCACAAGATGTCAATAATGCAATAGGTCGGAGGTGGGTGAGTCAAACTGATTTAATTCAAAGCTGTGTATTTCTAGTACCAATTCCAGAGGTACCTGGATGCTCCTGCTATACCATTAAATAATGGTGTAAGGCATGCAAAGCTCCAAAGATTTGCTTGTCCTAAAAAAAGGCTCACAAAATTCATTAGCTCCAAAAATAAGACAAGTAATAGAAGCTATCTTTATCATAACCACAAAGCCAGAGGCATTAAAGAAATATCAGAATTTGGATACATGCATTTTTTTTTGCGGGATCTATTTTTACTTCTGATATGCATGCATCCCTAGAATGGGTTCTACAAATATTCATTGAGCATCTACTTTTTGTACACAGATTCTTTATGTTTTTACACAATGCTCATCTTATCCCTCCATTCTCCACTTTGGCATTTCTGTTCCTAACCAGATGAAGAGTAAGAAAGCCAAATTTAGCCAGCTGTGTTTTCTCACAGTACAAACAAGGCTCGCATCTGGGTACAGACCTCTCATTCCCATCAGCAAGCTACTTGCCCTGTCAGCATGTTGACAATGGACTGCTTACTGGAGACAAGCGTCCTGCAGCCAGGACGGCTCCCTTCTGCAGGTGCCACCTCCATCTGACAGCCCACGGACTCCAGAACCCATATGCTCCTTGAATCAGCTATCTCATCTTTAATATAGAAACAACTGAATTTATGGATATGAAAGTCATCATATAAAATCCCCCCAAAGTCCTCAAGCCCTAACACAGTCTCCCTGAACAGCACCCATCCAAATGCACTTTGGTATAATTCCTCACTGATTTTTCTGGGCAATAAATCATTGTGCCTGTGATTCTTTTACAGGGTTGGAGCTGAAGTAGATGTCCAGAATTATGCCGAGGATCACTAGACCAAAGGGAGTTGGTTCAGATGAGGCAATGCTCTGGTGGTTGAAAAAGCTCTTGATGCATTTGTTTAAAGTCATTTTGAACAGAGGTCCCCAACCCTGGTACCGGTGGCCTGTTAGGAACCAGGCCGCAGAGCAGGAGGTGAGTGGTGGGCAAGTGAGCGATGCTTCATCTGTATTTACTCCCCATGGCTCGCATTACCGCCTGAGCTCCGCCTCCTGTCAGATCAGCAGCTGCATTAGATTCTTATAGGAGCGTGAACCCTACTGTGAACTGCGCGTGTGAGGGATCTAGGTTGTGCACACCCTATGAGAATCTAACACCTGACTATATGAGGTGGAGCTGAGGCAGTGATGCTAGCTGGCGCTGGGGAGTGGCTGCAAATACAGATTATCATTAGCAGACAGGTTTGACTGCACAGAGACCATAATAAATCAATTGCTTGCAGACTCATATCAAAACCTTATCAGTGAGTGCCAAGTGAAAACAAGCTCAGGGATCCCACTGATTCTGCATTATGGTGAGTTGCATAATTATTTCATTATATATTACAATGTAATAATAATAGAAATAAAGTGCACAATAAATGTAGTGCGCTTCAATCATCCCAAAACCATCCTGCCCTCTCCGGTCTGTGGAAAAATTGTCTTCCACGAAACCAGTCCCTGGTGCCAAAAAGGTTGGGGATGGCTGATTTTGAACACTTTCTAGCTAGTCCTCCTCCATGGGAAAGTGCCACAGGTGGTAAGGGAAAGAAGCAAGCAACAAAGGCACTTCTTTCTGGGTGTTCTCATGTCCCCGCCAAACAGTTCCTATCTGTCCCTTATCCATCCCATTCATCCTGTCTTCCTCCTTCCTCTTGTAGGGTCATTCTCACAGGGCCGGGCTGTCTACCACTGCTCACTTTGATTGGCAAGTGTCATAAACAAACTAGTGAAAACATCAGGCAAGATCTAGATTTTTTGTTTGTTTTTTATGTTTTCTTCTTCATTGGTAATCCCAAATTCTAATTATACTGTCTTGGGAAGCTGCAATTTGTGTTCTGAAGTCTGCTGCAGTGGTCCAGGTTCAATTTCAGTATGTAACTTACAAGAATAATAAGAACTACAGCACATATGGAGTGTGTGCTGTATGGAGTGCTTAGCAGATACCAGATACTGTTTTGTGGGCCTATCTATTTAGTCTTCCTCAAAATCCCATGGAACAGGTATCCTTCTTTCACTAAAACAGTATCTGAGCCACATACACATTAAATACTAAATGGGGGCCACACAGCTAATACAGGGCAGACCTGTGATTTCAACTACTAAATGATAAAGTAATGGGAAATGTTCTCTGTGCTAGTTACTGGATACAGAAGGGTGAGAGAGATTCATGTTGTATTCCTAAATAAGCATCAATTTTTACTATTTATAGTAATAAAGATTACAACAACATCACGTAAAGTTTTTCTGTCTCATGAATCATTGGCTTGGGACACATGTTGGCAACATGGTTCTGTCAGAGGCTGTGATACACATTTTTAAGAAGCGAGTGATGCAGAAGGAAGATCATGTACAGAACTAGAGAAGGGGGAGGGGATGGTCTTTACCGGGGACATATCAGAATGCTGTGGTGGAGGCTGTCTGCAGACTTGATGCAGGCTCCAAACACAAGTAGACAGATGGCTGGAAGATGCCGCTTGAGGTCTGCAAGCTGTTCCACTACGAGGGGCCCCTCTCTTGTGTGGGTCTCCTGATGCCTCTCAATAGACCCCTTTGGTCTGGTACAAGATGGTCAGAAAGGGGCTGGGTAGATAGGTAGGAGGCCAATGAAATGTGAGGCAGACAGTAGGGTTGGAAAGAACTTAAAAGTAAAAAGTGAGTGTGCTTATTTGTTGGAGAGGTGGGCCTTTCTCCTCGTTAGGCAGGTTTAGAACTATCCTGCTAAAGGGATTTTGAAGAAAATACCTCCTTTCAAGTCCTAAAGGTGGTCTGTGAATTTGTATTTTCTGCATGTGAGTCATTCCTAGCCCTAAAAATGTATAGAACAAAGTGATGCATCACATTAAAATTTAGACAGGGAAATCTGTAACTCAATCCACTAATAAACACAGATACTTGAGATATATCACAAAACATCAATGACCCCAAGCCTCAAGTGAGCAGAATTACAGGATGATTTTTAAGAAACTTAAATTGAAGCCACTTTACCAGAAGGACGGAAGAGAAAAACAAGAATAGAAAACTAGAAACATGAAGTCAGTGGAGGAAGTCAAAGTGTAATTAAACATTTTGTGTCTCAAGGGGTCACAGAGATCATCTAACTCTACACCCTTGCTGCTAAGCATTTTGGTTTGCTTTTGTTTTTGTTTCAGGTGAAAACTGTCTTTGAAAGAGAAGAGAATGACATTCAAAGTTAATCATCACTGGTTGGCCTCACTCTGTTTATACTTCTATTCTGAAAAATTGAGTTTAAATCAGGTTTTGAGGCTAAATCATATTTGAATATGCTGGCAGGGATAACTTACACTGATTCCTTTGATAAAGGAGAAAAATCTTTCTGCATATGAGGAAGCCCTTCTTCTCCCAACACCCACCTGCCAACCAGCAATTTTCCTGCATGTGAATTTCTGCACATTAGGTCTGTTTTTATTTGGACTCATCTGCACGCGGCCCTCAGGTGGTCAGAACATCTTGGGAGAAACAAAATATTCATTAAAGTCTAAAGAGATTTAGAACTGACTAAGACTTCAGAATATTCCACTGAAATGCCAGACAGTCTGGAAACACCTGGAGAACTTCTCTCTTCAGGACTAAATGCCAATATTGGTTTAGAAAAAAAAAAAAAATCTGCTATAAACACTGTCAAGGCAGGCAGTGCAAAAAAGATATACCTGTAGTACGAAGAGGCTGATCTCATGTAAGAAAAGTAATAATGTCAGTTTGGGTTTTAGTGCAAAGTATATGTATGCATGTGAACAAATGTTTTTGTTTAAAGTACTCTACTATTGTCACAGATGTCCATGTTAGGTAAGCAGAATAAAGTAGGTTGCCTTAGGAATTATGGGGAAAGATCCATGTTTTATGTAGGTATCCCACAAGTAGCCAGAAAAACACCTTTATGGGTGGAGCCATTTTTTTGAGGGGGAACATTATTCACAATACAAACATAGTCTCGTAAGCTCATAGAAGAAGGCAAAAAAACCAAGAATCGAGATCCTACCCTTTTGATAAAACCAGGAAACTGCATCTGCAATTTTTGGGGAATGATGACATGTTTTTCTTTTTCCCAACCCATATTTCTGTATAGTTACTTTGGTAAAATACTACAAAGATAAATTAGTAGGAAAATGATCACATGCTCGGATATCATGGAAATATCAAGTTGCCATAAAAGTTTCTAAACACTCTGTTTTTAGATGCATCTCATTGTGGACCAGTAACATACACTTGACAGGCCAGCTCTAGTCTGCAGTCCATGCTCCGAATCGCACTGAATCAGAGAGCAAAGATGCATGGCAAGAGGCAGAGGGCAAGCCTGAATAAAGGCCTTGAGAAAAAGGTGTGAGTTTACTAAGCAGGACCCTAAGCAAGGAGGACGCATGGGATCAACCTCGCTCCTTAAGTCAGGGGATGCGATGCACCAGCCAACCACACGCATTCTCTCTTGGGGCAGCGTTGGAAAGCTGGGCCTTTCTGTATGTGTCTTCGAGTCCAGAATGTCTAGGTAGCAAGTAGAGGAGGTCATAAACCCAACACCATCACTAGCTAGGTTAAAATACTGGACAAATCTCAACTGTTGAGTGGAAATAGCAGGCGGTGGGCACAGGTGTAGGCTTTATAGAATCCCTGCTTAGCCATACATCCTCTGCCTGGATCCCGTTTTCTTCCTCAGTGAAAGGGGAAGAAGTAAGCTGTCTGATAGAAGGTTGCTGTGGGTTTAGTCACCAGGGGCAAGTGAAGCTCATGGCACATTCCCGACACAGGGTAGAAGCCACTGGAATGTGGGGTCTTTTATTTTCTCTCCTCTTCAAGACTACCTCTGTGCCTCAGTCTTTATCTAGAAAATGAGGAGGCTGATTTAGATTCTGGGGAGCTTCTGAAAACACCTGGAGCTTCTGGACTCCACCCAGACTAACTCAGTGGGGTTGAGCCTGGGCTCCTGTAGTTTTCATAAGCTCCCTCAATAATCCCATCTGCAGTCAAGGTTGAGAACCGCTACTCTAGGTGTTCTGTCTTGTTCTTTCAATTCTCAAATGAAAGGAGTAAGTAAGCACTGATAGTGGGACTTCCTTATACACTGTTTTGCTTTAGGGTGGTTCTTCCCAAAATGGCAAAGTAGATACTATAGGGCGAGTTCAAAACAAGCCAACCTGTCTTCTCATTGTTGTGTGTCTTAGATGGGAGACTACACCACCTACCTCTGCCTCAACTGGGTTTCCTCTGTAGAAGGGACAACAACTACCACAACTCTCCATTTGGGAACTGGGGAAGCAAGGGGATGAGAACAACAGAAATGCTTTGCCAAGATGGAAGGATGCAAAATGCTCCACAATAGTTCCCTCTCTTACTCTGAGATAGATGAATTGCTTTTCCTTGAACAGGCTGAGATCAAGAAAACTCAATATAATACACAAAAGTGAAGCTGAGGCTGCTTGCCCTGGTCTTATCAGTGGTCACGTTGGGTTTGAATTATCTTAACAATAGTGATAAGCTCTACCTCAAGGTGTCATAGCATAAGAGGTAAAGAACACAGGTGTTGGAGCCAGACTGCCTGGGTTCAAATCCTAATTCTGCCACTTATGGGCTTTGTGACCTTAACGTCTCTGTGATTACGTTTAAAATGAAAATAATATTATTACTGATTTCACAGAGGTTTGTAAGGATTAAATGATGAATAAATGTAAAGTTCAAAGAACACTTTCCGGCATTCAGTTCACTTTTAGTAAGTCTTTGGCATATGTACACTCAATCAAAGGCCGTGTGGACATGTAGTAATACCAACTCCTGCTGAGTCCAACAGGGGCTGGGTGCTCTGGAAAATCCCGAGCTTCCTTTTCCATCTTTACGACTGTTGACTCTGAGCCTGTAGGCAGCTGGTGTGCATGGGAGCAGAATCAGACAATGGGGATTCTGTTCTGAAGGACACTATCAACCCTGCAAGAACAAGCAACCTGGGAACTCAGGGATTTCATGCCTGCATTAAAAATTTCTGGGTTAGGACTCGTGGAGCCCAGGATATTTTGCAGATGGTTTAATCCCCTGATGGTCTATGAGTAGAACTGATTGTGGGGCCTGAGGAAAATGGAGTAAGGGTTCTTTCAGGGGTGACAAAGTCCCCCTCCTTTGAACACTGGGCGACAATCACACTTAATCCTGGAATGAACACAGTACCTTCTCAACCTGTACTTCCTTTATGTTTATGGTCCCCTTATTTCTCCAATCAGCCTAGCAGCTACCAGGTCCACTGATTCTGCCCCGTACTTTATCTGGCATTCATCCCCTCAGGAATATGTCCACATTGACCCCAGCCCAGTTTCATTCCCTACTACGTCTCACATGGACCAATGGCACAGGCTTGTTACTGGATCCCCTCTTCTTTTCATCACACCTACTAACTATGGTATAACCTTCTTGCATCACAGTTGCGACTCTTCCCCAGCCTCAAACCTTCAATGGCTACACTGTCCTCAGATGGATGTCACAATCTAAAATCTGGGTCCTTATTCAAACATATCAACTGTAAAATGCCATGATAAGGTAATCAGAGAAATCTGAACATGGACTGGGCATTAGAAAATATTATGGAATAACTGTTATTTTTATAGGCGTGATAATGGCATTGTGATTGTATTTTTTAAGCCCTTATTTGTTAGAAAAGCTTACTGAATTATTTATGAGTGAAATAACATGATGACTGGGATTTTTAAAAAATAGTCTCCCCAAATTTAAAATTAAAAAAATATATGTGTATCTGGGAGTATAGATGAAGTAAGATTGGCAAATGGTAATGATTACTGAAGCTGGCCCAGTGGTACGTGGGGAACCGATCACACCAACTCAGGAAAGCTGGCTGTCAAAGACTTTGCAAACAGGTTGTTAAACCATTGGCAGCTTAAAGTTGTTCACCATGGGGATATTTACACCACAGAAATCAGCAAATGCTCCAAATCAAGGCTTTTGTAACAATATATTAAAGTTGAATAATAGATAATAAAAGTTGAATAATATATGGAGGTTTATTAAACTATCATGTCTACTTTTGTATAAGTTTGAAAACTTCAATAATAGTTCATTAAAAAAAAAAAAAGCTCAACTATTTTTCTGGACTTTGGAGACCTCCTGCAATTTGGTCCCAACCTAATTTGCAGCTATATCTTCACCATACTCCCTCTGAACCAGAGTAATTAAAGCATTCCAAGTCTCCAGACCATACCCAAGCATCTCCACCCTTGGTTTGGTCTTCATCCAGGCTTCCGCTGCCCTGGAGTAAGTTCACAGCCTCACTTCCTTCTCAGTTATCCTGGCACACGTACAATGAATGACATCTCTCCCTATAAGACTTCCCTTCTTGCTCTATACAGATATAATTTCTCCTTCTCAATTCTTAAATAATTTAACCTGTACTTTTCTATCAAAAGAAAAAGTTGAATTCACTGTGTGTGGCAGGCATCATGCTAGGTTGCTTTCACAATATTGTCTCACAACAATTTGAGCCTCACAACAATCTGTGGGATAAGCTGCACAGCTTTTTTGCTTGATAAGGAAAATGAGGATTAAAGCCACTAGGTAACTTCCCCAGGTTCACAAAGCTAATAGTAGTGGCAGAACATTCCAGAATTGTCAAAATTCTGGGGAAGAGTCTGTGCAGCAGGGAGCCCCACATAAAGGTCTCCATGGGTGCCTTTGAATGAAATGGCAGCTCAGTGACTGAAAGCCCTGTTTTCTCCGCACTGAAAAATGTTTTTCTGTGTTCTGAGGTACTCTTCTTACCCTTCACTGCAAATGTCCCCTTGGCCATAATAGCAATGGACATTTTAGAAATTCCTTTAAAATGGCGACCCTTTATAGAACAGCTATTACACTTGCCTCCCAAAATCCTGTCATGAGGCATACTTGAAGTAAAATTCAATTTTTCCTGAAAGAAGTATCCTCTCTCCTCTGAGACAGTGAGGCATTTATGAAGCAGGTGAGGACCAAGTCCTTTTGTGGGTGCTCTCCTCTGTGGGGGATGGGTCTTCTCAGGGTTGCTTTCCTAGCACTGCAGCTGGACAGGTGAAACTTGCATCTGAGACTGGGCCCCACACTACAGTTATTTCTTCCCAGCATCCCCAACCTGGGCCCTTGTAAGCAGATGCTTAAATGCCTATGGGCACACATGGACACTTTACTACAAAATTTAAGCAACCTTCACATGCCTGTAGGAACTGAGAGATAAAGAAGAACTAAATGCCAAGAAGCCGTGGATGCTATTTGTATCTTAGATGAGAGCAGAGAATCTAGCACTTGCCTTGGATTCCTCCTGGAGAGCTCAGCCTGCAAAAGGAATGGAATGTCTAGCAAGAGGGGCGTGGTAAATAAATGATGGTACTAGCAAGTGGACAAAAATAGCCAGTTGCTAGAAGATTTTCCAGTGACATGAAAAGCATGCAAACAAACAAAACAGAAGGTTAAAAAAAGCATATAAAATATGATTATCAATTTTTTAAAAAATCCCATAGATGTGTATGTCTATGTACAGTAACTATTGTAAGACTATACCCCAAAATGTCATTATAAATATTTCTGGGGTGCAGAGATTTTTTTTCTTACTTTTTTATATTTTCCAAATTTCTTTTTTAGTTAATTTTTATAGTTAACATCCATCACCACACAGAATTACAAATTTTTTTCTCGGGATGAGAACTTTCAAGACCTACTCTTTTAATAACTTTCAAATATACAGTATAGTACTATTAACTATAGTCACCATGCTGTACATTACACCCCCAGGACTTATTTATTTTATAACTAGAAGTTTGTACATTTTGACCACCTTCACACATTCCAACATCTCTAGTGAACACTTATAGCTCTTAAACTGAGGGGGAAAAAATAAATAAAATGAAGACGAAATCATACGATTGTGGGGCTTCTACTAAAGGAATGAGGTGCCTCTTTTTATTCCTTTTGGGGTTGGAGAGAGATGGTCTGGCAAAGGGAGATGAGGGTCCTCATTTAGAATCATCCGAAGGCAAGAAAAGAGGGGACTCAAGTGTGTTCATTCCTTTAAAGGCAGAAAGAACAAGGCGCTGGAAAATGAATGATGTGTTTGGGGGGGAACCAAATGGAAGAGAAGAGTGTGGGTGATCTGGGTGTGAATTTCAGGAGCATTTCCATTTGTGATTTTTAAACCTGCTGAGACTAATAGCCTCCGGTCAGACAGTTCTCCCCGTGTGGCTCAGAAGCCAAGCTCGTTGGCCTGGGAGAACTCCCACTGCTAATGTACGGGCCGTAGAATCTCAGCATTGGGCTCTACCTTCAAAGTAATGTGTTTATTTCCAGGAATGAACATGGTGTCTTTACAAACCAATAATCACAGGGAGAAAGGCTGATAGTCACCTCCTTACCCTCCTCTTCTCTATCTGGATGCAGAAAGGAGAAGAGAGACAAGGAGAGGGCAGCCTCATACAATCACCCCTCTCCACGCTTTCTAAGTGGAGGGGCAGCAAAGGTTAGGGAGGAAATCATGACTATTTTCCTTAAGAGGCTGCAGCAGGACAGGCTTCAAGGGAAAAAAAAAAAGACAAAACTTTTCTATGCAAGTGGTGAATGTGGAGTGTGTGAAAGCTGACAGGCCTACTGACAGTGAGCCCAGGGAGGGGCCCTCAGCAAGTTCTCTCCTGAAAGTCAGTGACAGTGCCTGGAAGGGAACATGACCATGAATGATTGTGGACATCAGGATGCCTGGGGCTCAGTTTCACCTGAAACCCAAAGAGAGAAGGGAAAATGACAACGGAAGCCAACGATGTGGTGCAGTGGGGCCGGAAGGAGGCAGCCCCAAGCTTGTGGGCAGTGCTCTGTTTCTCTTTGGAAAAGCACCCGAGAGGGTGGTGTTGACTAGGTGTTGACACATCAGGGCCTTTTTGATTCAGAAACAACACTGCAGAACTGACTTTTTGATCTGGGTACTACACTCTAGCCACAAGGTTCCAGGGTTTCCTGGCCTCGGGAACACACATCCTGAGAAGTGAAAAATATGCATTTATATTCCAGCCTTGCGGGGATGACACACAAATGGAATAATGTGGAAAGGTCAGACGGAAGCAGGGGAGTGAGCCATCTGTACCAACCACCTGCGGGGTTATCTGTGGGGAGGGCAGGGAAGCTGCCTTTCTAGGATCATGGCCTCAAATGTTGTGGACAGACCTCCAATATATCTAACTTAATAGTTCATTTTAAATCTAAAATCTTTAGAAATGTGGCTCAACAAACATGGAGAGAATATGATCAAGTCAGAAACAATGTCAAAACCACACACACACACACCCCTTCCATAAAATCAGTCTCCACTATGTAACCTTTTCAAGCCACAAAACAACATCACACAGTGCCTTTTTTCCCTTTATTTTTATAAATTTCCAGATAAAAATAAATATTTAGCTGAGATAAATATTTATCCCACTGCGTTGTGAGAGTATGTGTGGAGGTGGGTGGGATATGGGTAAATGCTGATTTTCTTTTGTTTTTGTTTTATATTCCCTGAGATCACCTGAAAGTTTGTGTGAATTATATGAATAAGTACTTGAAAAAATTGTCATTTTTCAGGATTGTCAAAAGGCTTCCTTACTATCTATTTTTAAAACCTCATTGCATCCTGACAGAAAGATCAACAAGCTGTGATCAAAACACCCCAAACCGTACATGGATTTATCTTTGACTCTCACCAACGGGGCCCTTTATTTTGTTCATTCTCTCCCTCAAGCCTCTTGCTCCACTCCCATTCTGGTTCTTAGCTCTCTGAGTGGTCTGGGGCCTCTTCTCCCCAGGACTTGGGGTCTCAGCACCACACATGGGAGAAGTACAGTGAGTTCTTGGATGTAAAACATATTTAAAGAAGAAAATATCCCCAAGTATATGGAATTATTGTTATTAGAAATTAACTGCTCTGCCCTTGGGAGTCTCTGCAGAGGTGCAGCAGGTGGGGCCTTGGGCAGCACTGAGTTGGGGAGTGACAGGACGTTTCCTATTGAAAGGGGGACAGAGGAAGGGATGGAGCACCTCAGCTCTTGCTCTTGGATTTACCTATCTTTGCATATACACACTCTATCTGTACTAGGATCCATGGGGAACACAAGGACTTTGTGTGTCTGTCGTGCATTTGTTGTGTGTGTGTGTTGGTGGTTATGCATTTGTGTGGAGACAGTAAGCTCCCTTCCAAAGACAGGGAAGGTGATTTTCCATCTTCACCACTGCCAGGGAGGTCCCCAGAGAGCCCTTTCTTGTGCCTCTTGTGGTTTGCTCATAGTGACCTCCGAAAAAGCATTCTGGCCAGAGATAATAATGGCTTGTTTCCTAACCAAGACCAGCAAAACTCAACCATCTGCCTCTGCAGAAGTCTGAGATTAACCTGGCTGCCAGACCATGGCTACAAGGCATTTGCTCACAAAGATTCCACAAATTTGAGTACCCTGTCCCAACAAGGAGAAATGCAGGAGAGAACCTCACCCTCTAACTCCTTGGTTTAATGCTTTCCTGAGCTGAATCACCCACCACCACGCTTTCCAAGCAGCTTGGTCTACATTCTTGCGTACTATAAAATATTAAAGACGCAGAAAGAGGTTGTTTTGCTCATGATGAGATGGGAGGAGCCAGAGGGAGAGGACAAACTACCAAGTCATTGTCAAGGTTGGTTCCTTAAGTCAGAGAAGCTGGAAATCCAAGGTGGGGGGTTTGTGCCCTGGTGCCAACTTTGTTTGCTCACAATTCATAAGGATCAGTGGAACTTACCTGTGGCTGAAATCCTTTGAGGTCGCTGGCTGCAAGGTCACTGGCTGTGAGGAGCTGGAAAAGAACAAAAGAGTCTTCCTTAGTGATACTTCTCACAGTTTGCATACAGTGTCCCCAGAACAACTGATGGCAATGGACTTACCAGAGCCCAGATCTGGAGCTAAAGCAGCAGAATCACAAAAGGCAAATGCGGTGCTTCTGGGATAGGAGCCTGGACTGAATGGCCTTCTCACCTTGTGTCTATTCTATCTCTGACTATCTCTGCTGCCCTCTCCTACCTTCTTTCTAGGTGCCACTAATTCTTCAGAGTCTTAAGTTAGGGATCATGAACTATGGATGGACTCCATCAAGTCCACAGACTCCCTGAGATTGTAAGTACAAATTACGTGTGAGTCCATACACTTCCTTAGGGAGAAGGTCCCTGACTTCTTTCCTACTATCAAATTATTCTGTGATACGACAAGTAAAAGAGACAGTTAAAGGCCCATTTCCTCTGGGAGGGCTGTTGCTTCTTTTTCTTCCTCTTCTTTTTTAAAACTCAGAACAGTGAAAATGACCCTTTCCTCTCTGCAGCTGCACATGACTCAGTTTCCCTTTATCGTACATTGCCTTTGATTTTATATGTTATTGAGGTATTCATAGCTTATGCCTCCAACTACTATGCACAATGTTAGATGAGGAGAGTCAGGTTATGTATTTTCTGTATCTCTGTGTTTAATCAATATTAAAGGGTAAAGTTAAGGTTTTAATATTTTTGCATGCTCTCCAGAAAGCACTCAATGGAATCATAAATTAATAGAATAATCACGTTCTTTATTGTTGCTCAAAAATGCTGGGAAAATGGGATAAAGAATAAAAAAGGCAGATGCTTATTTTGATTCAAGGTGTGTGACTACTAGCTTTGTTAGGCCTGGAGAGCGTCTGTGAAAACTATGAAAGATTTCATATTTGCTGTAACAATATTTTGTTTGGTTCAAGAAAGAGAGGAAGTCACGCTGGGCTGTAGTGCCTCTAGCCCTCAGAAAAGCTCACCTGGGCTCCCTAGCTTCTCTCAATGACTTTGCCAGAAATGACGCACAAGGTGTGTAAACTCTGGGATGGAGCAGGAAGGAGGTAGAGAATGTACCTCTCTCCCCACACCCAGGCCTGCAGGCAGGATTCCCCAAGTGGCATTTGCCTGGAAAGGTGACACCATCCTAAGAGAGAACCAGCTCAGCCCCTAACTGCACACACAGCCAAGCAACAAGCCGTGAGGGTACCTGACGAGACACTGGGGGCTGAACATAATTATACAGCATCTCTGCCTTCAAGGAGCATACAATTTGGTCCAAGGGTAAGACATGCATGTGTCAGCGTGAGCAGAGTGTAGTAGGGTGTTAGTGTCAAACTGTGAACAACGTAAGGCAAGGAAGGTCAGGGTAGGGTTGCTGAAATAAGATGGAGTTTGAACTGAGCCTTGAAAATGGACAGGCGGCAAGGAGGGGAGCCGCTTCAAGTCGGCAGTGGAGAGAAGACATGGAAAAGGGGTTTACCAACCCCAGCACAGCTCCCTTTGCGTCTGTTCTCTGCCAGCTGTGGCATGCATTAAGGAAGAAGGGAGGGAATCATGATACATCGAGGATTGCCTGGGTGCCCAGCACAGTGGTTGCTGCTTTATAGAATTTTTATTTTTTAATCTTCAAAAATCCCTCATGAAATAGAAAGTATCTCCACTTTATGGATGGGAAAATTGAGACTTATGGAGGTTAAAAAACCTTTTTTAGGTCACACAGGTAGAACACATATTTGGGATTTAAATCCAACAGTATATTATCCCAAAGCTTATCCTCTTTCTTCTTTAACATGATGCCTCTGGTGGAGGCACACTGGAGATAATCTGTTGAGGAGACGTGACATAGGAAAAAAGATGAGGGCCAGACTGTTAGTCAAATAAGCCACAGGCAAGAACATAAAATGTGTGTCCCTATGAATGACCCTTAACTAACCCTTCCTTTCAGACACTATTTTATTTAATTGGTAACAACAATCTACTTTTCAGGACTTGTCAATATGGCTTAGGGCCTCTGATTCAAGCACAGGTTGGGATGGAGCTGGGGAGGAGGGACAGACAGGCTAGGGTGATGTATGGGCATGGGAGTGACCTCTGCAAGAACAGGGCCGCAGACATGTGTTAGTGTATAGGACTCAGGTCTCAAACTCTCCAGGCCCTGGAAGTCGAGCTGGCAGGGACTCTTCTACTGCATTTTCATGAGGTTCACCAGGCAGACAGAAGAAGTAAGCCCCAAACATCTAGTTCTTCCCAGTTCTGAGATGCTGCAACAGAAAATAAACCACAAGGGTGTTCATGGCATCTTAGCATATGTACTATTCCCTCAAGTTAGTGGTTTGGGATTGAGAAATGACCATATCCACTTTGAATGGAAATAAAGATGCAGAATTTTTGGTTATTATTCCTTATGTGCCCTGCTCAGCAAAGTTAGGATCTATCTCATCCTCCCTGGAAAACTTACATCTTACATCCTCTTTCCC
>NW_006792448.1:6440609-6463831 GCF_000442215.2 Lipotes vexillifer
TTTTTTTTGGCGGTGGGGGGGGTGGGGGGCGTGCCTTGTGGCATGCGGGATCTTAGTTCCCCAACCAGGAATCGAACCCGTGGCCCCTGCAGTGGAAGCACGAAGTCCTAACCACTGGACACCAGGGAATTCCCACAATTTAGGTCTTAATTATTTAAACTTCTCTTTTGTATATATTTTGTATTTTCCTTTTTTCGCCTAACAAGCCCATGCCCAACAAGACCATGGTTTATATAAATCTTACATAACTTCTGCATTTCTCAAAGTGTTAAGAAGAGTCTGGACAAACAATTAGTCATTAAGTACCTGTTGGTCAAATGACTTACAAGAAAAGTGGGGAATATTGTCAAACTAGAGGTGAGGGCTAGAATGACTAAGTAACTGGGAAGTGTGAGAGACAGCTTATGACATGCTTCAAGCTGACAAGAGGAAATGACACCTAGAATGCTCAGCACATAGAGCATTTCCTGTATGAAATAGCATTCAAATATCTGAATGAATTAATCAGCAGGGGAGGCTGAGGCATGGCGGAGAAGAGATGAGAATGTGCTTCCACAAATCACTGCCCTAAAAAGCACTGATCCAGACCCTGTCCTCAGGGTGCTCAGACCATCCTAGCCGTGTGGGGTGGGATCCAGGACAGGGAGGCAAAGAGGGAGGAAATGCATTCCGCCATGGCTCTGGGGACTGCAGTCAGGTTGCAGTTAATGAAAAGGATCCTGCCTTTTCCCAGGATGGCTAAATGTCTGCACTGCTCCCAGAAAAAGGGTTGGGTGGGTGTGGGGGAGAAAGGCAGACAGAATTACATTTAAAAGGCAAAGGAAGGAGAAAATTCTTTCATCTCCCTGGTGGAGCTGGGCAGCATCCTTGGGCCCTGTCTCAAACCATTCTCATTCCTGACACGTCTCCCTGCTCTCTGGAACAGTCCACATTCAGAATATCACGATGATGACCCTGCTTTCCATTTTTGAGGAGCTGCAGTTTCTCTCTTGGCGCAAGTTCAATGTTTTTTCTTGGTCTCTCCAAGCCCAAAGGTCAGGCTGGGGAGCAGGGGGACTGGGGGAAGATGAAGGAAGCTGTGGGACCCTCGGGTGAGAGAAATACCTTCAGCTTCACAAGCAGAGGCATTCTGCTGGCATTCCTCTCACACCCAGCTTCTTGAACGGGATTCTCCCTTTGCTTCCCACACCACCATAATTCACCCCCAGCACAGCTGCAGCCAGCATCACCCTGGGACCTCCGTGGGCCTCAGACTGCCCCTCAAATAGCTTCTTTTTTACCTGCTAAATTCTACAGCTTCCAGAGCTTCCTTCAAAAGAGGGGAGGAAGCTGCTCCATTTTCCTCTGTGTCCTCCAGCCCCAGAAGTATCACTTCCCCTCTTCTGGCCCCTCATCAAAAGGACACACTGCATCCGGTAAGGGAGTCCCTGACACAAAATGGGGAGTGTGGGGGGACTCATGCTGGACATCTGGCTGAAAGGATCCCAGCCTTGTAGACATGCACCTGGACACACTGAAGCCCGGTTGTGCTAGGGATCCTCTAGGTTATTTGCTCTTCTCAAATATTCCCTCCCCGTGGGCCAGAAAAGTAGATGACAACATGTGAGCTAGATGGGTGGGTGGATGGGTGGATGCGGCGGTAGGCAGGTACACAGATAAAGAAAACAGAGCAAAGATGGCTTTGGGGAAAACAAATGACCCTGTTTTAAATTTCCCTTAAAGACACCATCCTTTCATTAAATACGTTTTTTACCTCACCTGTCCTCTTTTCAATCTGTGCTCCTTTCCCTTTTCCATTTTGTAGGAAATGGATTTTTCCCCCTCTTTATTTTGTGAAGTGTCACTTGCTTCTTACTTTGGCTACAGGATAGAACATGAACCACATCCCACTCCAATCCCTCAAATGACAAAATAGTTGGGGACAGCCTGTGTGGAAGGCAGCCTCCCAGCAAGGGAGATAAATACCCAATTATGTGTGTGATTGGGGTTGTTAGAAACCAACTAGAAACTGAGGTCCAGAAAGAGTAAGTGGCTTACCCAGTGAAAAAGCAGAAACAACAAATCCAACCATATGTAGGCAACCCAAAGAAAGTTTTAGATGACCTAACACTTGGGGACTGGGAGATTCAAATCGGGAGGGCAGAGTGGCAGGGGTTAAGACAGAGAAAAGGAAAAAAAGTTAAGGAAGAAAGCTTGGTTTCTACCAAGCAACAGGCTCTGGAACCACCAACCATGAGTGAGCCTGCAATAGAGTTCCAGGAACACAGAAGGAAATGTGGAAATTGAATTAAGGGAGGTAAAATGGAGCCGACAGGTTGCTATTCCTCACAGGATGATAACTGGAACACTGCTGTACAAAAGTTAGACTCAGAGGGAGAAAACTCATGTCTTGGCCCCAGGTCTGCCTCCACTCACTATGGGATCTGTTTTGGGGTCACTTCAGCTTATTCAGGTCTTGTTTTACCACCTATAAAATGACTTCTGTGTTCCCTCTGACCCCACAGTTCCAGTACCCCAGTGTGTGTCTCTTACCTCAGAGATAAAAGAGATGGAACAGACTCTATCTAGTCTCTTTTTTATCCAGGAACTTCTCCCCACAAAACACTTCTAAGAGGTTGTCTACATTCTCTGGAGGAACTTCTAATCAGAAGGACAGATGGGAGGGCAATGAGATAGTCTTGTACTGTGTCTCTATTATTGGTGTGCAAATAGGAATTTAGAGAGTGGTCACTCAGGCCGCTACACGGGGTCACCATCCCAGTGAGGCTGCAGTCACATCCACATCCAAGCTAAAGGTAAACAATCTTACAATTTGGAAAGCATTAGTTCTAACTGCCAAAGCATTTAGGGTGGGTGATGCAGGGGCCAGGCAACCAGCTTCCTCACAGCCTAAGAAGTAAGTTACACACTCGAAGTGGCCATCCTAGCTGGGCTGAGTGTCCTTTTGCTAAATCCCCTCACTCTCATGAAATTTTAAAGGTTAAGCCTAAAACCACTGATACCTCCAGTCTTACTTTCAGGTTCTGTTCCAAACAGCAACAAGGATGGCTAACAATAACTGAATATAACTCTAAGCAAGCCTGGTCTTGATTGCTTATATTTTTCTTGTATTATCTTTTAAATAATGGTGTTCTAATATTTATAGGTGAGATTTGTAACAAATTCCCCTAGACATGTAGCCAAAAGAGCTTATGCATTTTTTTTTTAAGATTCCATGTGTGATCTTGCAAGATCACACATATAACCTATGTTCTTATTTGGTTGTTGTCCAAGACACAGCTATTTCAACTTCTGGGTGATAATGTATTTAATCTTTCTTGCAGATTAGAGCTATAAGTATTGAGCTTAATGAAAGAAGAGGCCTCTGAATGCCCTAATCTAGAACTCACTGAGACAAGAAGTCTTGTTTTACGTTATTTGAAGCTGGTGAACCTACAGAAGTTCATCCTGCACTTTTTGAACTTCCCAGTAAAATTCTTTGTAAATGTCTTGTTCTGCAGACCAAGGAAACTGGATTTCACGGATGGAGGGCATCTTGTGTGGTGTTGGGTGGGAAGTTTACAGAGGTAAACCTGGTATAAACTGGTGACATGAATGTTCATATCCTCATTTACTATGCATTTTGGTAAGAAGTAGCTCAAGCGGGTTAAGTCGTTTCTGAGGTTACACCATCTGCAGGTGGTAGGGAGGCACAGGAGCCTGGTTTGGAGGAGGCGTGTCCCCTTTCACTACATCCTAATACTCCATGAGCCCCACTATTTTTTGAATGTGTGTTAATAGAGGTTCTATCAGGTCCTATATGATGCCTCTGACGTTTCAAAATGAACCATGCATAGGAAACTTATAGAAGAGTGGTTTTCAAACTGTGCTCTAAGGAGCCCATCCCACTTTAGCCAGAACAGCACACCTCTTATTGGCATTTTATATTGGACTTCCATTTAAGATCTATTGGATTTAAAACTTTATAAAAAATAAAATTGGAAGACGCTTATCTTAAAAGAGAAGGCCCCTACATAGGTGAAGAAGCCACTCCCAGTGCTAACAGAATATACCTGGGGGAAGAGAATTAACCAGCTCATCTCTTTAAAGATGCTAAGACAGTCATCTCTTACTAGGATTGGAATGGATGCATGAGCAGACCTCATTTTTAAGAACACAGCCTTTAATACTTGCCATGAGTTATTCATCGGGAAAATGCTTTATCTTCTTTTCTTTCCATTTTCTGCAAGCAGTGATGTCTATTCTTTTCATCTGAAGTTCAGCAAACTATACACCTAAGAAAGCATAGCTAACTTACCAGGAAAGAAAGGAGCTAGAGATGTGTTGCTTCTCAGGAGCACAATCTGGGCTATAGGTTCTTTCCTTCGAACAAAATGCAAAATTCACGTTCCATTGGAAGCATCTGTGGGCTGTTTCCAAAGTCAGTAAAAGGCCAGTAAAGGAGGTTCCCACACTGAACGTACGCCAAGAAAAGCTGGATACTGGGGAGAATCCATCCTCATCTCTGCCTTCACATCATGTACTGAATTTCTGCTTAGAACTGACCAGATGATCTGCTTGCTTGGCTCCAAGACTAGTACTGAAGCTTTATAATGCATCCCCTTGGCAAATCCAAGGAAATTGATTTACACCCCTGGGCTCACTCAGCAGCAGAGAATGGAAAAGTCAGAAGGTGCTTGCTTCAGAGAGTATCTGAGCCCTGGAGTCAAAAGCTTGGCTGCTCAGCTCAGTGTAGCCAACTTGGCTGAGAATCTGGGCCCCTCAGGCCAAATCTAGAGCAATTAATCACAATTACAGGTGAATATCTAAAAGGGATAAAGTCAAGCTGGACCCAGTGATAGCTGGCCTTATAGCTGAAGGTAGCCACAGCTTTTATAAGCCTCAGGTAAAGTGGAAGGATCTCCTCCTTTGAAAGCCTACCCTGCGCTCTCGGCAATTATAATATAAAAAAAAAAAATTGATTTTTCAGGACGTACTTTTGCTTGTTATTGTACCAGGTAGATACTTTAACTCTATTATTCCTCTTAATCTTCACATTATTAATGCAGGTTAGTATTATTTTCACCAGTTCACAGTTGAGCAAACTGAGGCTCAAATCGGTTAACTAATTTGTCCAGGGTTATAGGGGCAAAAAGCGGCAGAACTGGAATTTGAACATAGCTCCAAATCCTGACAAGTCCAGTCCTCTAAGGCATCCATGACCCCCTCAGGAATCCCTAAATGGAGTGGGGCTTTCTCCCTCCCTACTCTGTCAGGGAGTCATCCCTGGCACAGGGACATTGGAACCACTGACAGCCAGGCCCCGGATGACCCACCGTGCAGGTAGGATCCAGGCTTCCCACTTCCCATCAGCCCCATTCAGGCTCACAGTGTAGGCATCTAAGTAACATCTTGATCTTCTCCTCACATATCTCTGAACTCAAGTTGACTTTTTTCAAAGAAGCTTCGTTCCTGAACCCTGGCTGACCAAGGACTCACTAGAGTCTGCACTGTAACGCTGTGCACTAATCATCACGTGGATATTCTCTCCCTAACCAAGTTTACCCCCTCTGCCTCCCTTCCTGCTTTCCTTCCTTCCTTCCTCCTTTTCTTTATACTTCTAGCTAATAAGGGTGTGCCAAGTTCCAGGCACCATCACAGATGCTGGGAATCCCCGTAAACTACTAAATGCTTTCCAGAGATCAGCTCCTATTACTAATTCTTCTGGAGAACCTCATAAGGCAGTACTATGATTATACCCATTTTACAAATGAGAAAGCAGAAACTTAGCTACATTAAGTAGCTTATTCAAAGTCACAAGAGAGTAACTGACAGATCCAGAGAACATGCTCAATTCCATCTGAAACCAAAGCCTATGTTCATTCTTAACTACTCCATACATGGGGCACTGCCAATAATCTAAATGCTGTCGTGGGTAACCTCATTCCACCTAGAAAAGACCTCTGCCTTTTAGAGACACACGCTAAGACACAATGAGGTGGGCATTTATAAAAAAGGGCAACCAATGATGGGAAGAGGATAGTTGCATCCCAAGGAAGAGTAATATCATTATGACCATATAAGTGGGCACTTTTAATAATATAGAAAAAGCCATCTCTGTTACTACAGGCAAGAAATGTGCTTTTATGTCATCTTCAAATCCAGCATAGCATGAGAACTAAAAGGAGCACAAGTTGTTAAGGACAGTCTGGCACTTGACAGAATCAAGGAACTGGACAACAGGAGGTAAGATCTTTGGGGAAGACAGACAACCATATTCAACAAAGATAGAGATGTGAAACCCGAGTTCTTCCTCTCATTTTCAAGAAATAACCTTCACAAAACTAAAATTTTAAAGACGGTCTTTGTTTACCAAATACTTCTGCTTATGGTTTTCATTAGAAAGATTATTATGTATTTTTAAAGAAGTAAATCAGGTTATTTGCTTATTTATTTTAATTAACCAAGTGGAACTTGTTTGTTTACATGCTTTGCTATTGGTTGAAATGAAAATCTCTTTGAGTTTCTACTTAAAAACTGTTTGCACAATTAATGTGCAATCTCTTTCACAAATGGTCCTGCTCTTGCCTTGTAAGACTGTACAGTGTTACAGCCACTGTACGTGCTGTGTACTTACTTGGTCCTGCCACTCCCTAGGACAGGAGCTCTTTGAGGATCGAGACGTCTGGCTATTTCCAGAATGATTCTTCACCATTAAAGATACTCTACAGAGTCTGCCACATCTTTCTAAAGTTGCTCTCCAGTATATTAAGATTTAGATTCCTAGCATAACAACTTTGAAGGAGGCATGGTTCTCTGAAATACAGATATCCTTGTACTTTGTTAAAAATCTGTCCCTCTTGTATTTTATACAGGACTTCTGGAAGCAGCTGGTTCACCAGTAACTCTTCTTTGCTGGGCTGTGTATGTACCTGTTTCACATAGCCCTGCTGAGACTACAGTTTGCTAAAAATGTTTTTTTATGATTTTACTCTCAAGAACAAGAAGATCATCTCAAAGAGGTATCTGGAAAACAGAGGTTTTCTTTTCATCAAAATCCATCGTATATGGATTATATCTCCCTGGATCTCTTCTCCTAATAAGATATCCTTTAACTGGTTCTCCCTGAAATCATGTGTGTGCCTGACTCATAGTCCCCCCAGTTTTGGACAAACTGCCCAGAATTTCCGGCTGGCTCAGCAGGGGGAAGCCTCTCTATATGCTACCCACTGAGACTGAGCAAAATGAGTGTAACACACAGATGCTACATCAGCAGGACAGGAAGTAGCTGCTAACTTAGTCTGAGACCCCTTTAATAATCATATGCCCAAGCCCTTTATTTATAGCACAAAGGGTCCACCACGCGGACTGATGATGTTCACTTTTGCAGCTACATTTGGCAATTCATTTGGTGACCTTGGGCAAGCCATGTCTCTGCCTGGCCCTTGGTATTCCCCGCCTCTGACATGAGAAACTCTGTAAGATCACCTCATGATATGACAGGCTGTGAATTCTGGAAAAGGCTATGGATGGCCCTGTCACTCACCCAAAGCATTACTAGGCTTCACACAAATTGTCTATTACTAGAGGTACTTGGGGGTGAGTTATCAAAGGAAAAATGGTAGAGTGGTAGGGTGTAAGGAGAGGCAGGGCCCTTGGTAGAACAGAGAAGCTGGTGAGGCCTAAGTGTATGTTTAAGAGAATCTATGCTCTCCATCTCTTACTGCTGTTTCAGAGAATAAGTGGCCTCTTGTTTCTCTCCACATCCCTTACTACTTAAACCTGGTTTTAGGGAAGTATCCACTATCAATCAGTCACACTATAATCACACTGAAACTATTCCCACCATAGCTATTTGCTGTGCTTCATTTCTAACTGGGCAAGAAAAATTGGAATCTCCAGGTCCTTTGATAAAAAAAAAAAATCCCAGATCTAAGGGATTGTAGTTAAGAATAGAGGTGAGTGGCCCATAATTTGGAGGGCAGAGGATCTATTGCTACACTGTAAGTAATATGAAGCAAGCTTCACTCTGGGACAGAAGATGAAAAAGAGGGTAGGGAAGCCGTATCTAGCTGTGTCCAGCCACTTACCTTTGCCATATCTAAATGGAAGCACCTGTCAACAGCAGTGGCCTAATCTCTCCATTCACCCTAAGGCTTTCCTTGACCTCGTGGGATATTAACTATTAACAAGCATCCTAATTCCAAGACACACAAGCTTATTTCCACATAATATTGAAAATAATTTGACAATAGGGTTGTCTTTTAATTATTTACCCTCTATTATCTGTTGAGTACAATACAGCAGGCACTCTTCATAGTCACATCACAGGGAATGTTGCCCTATTCCAAGGTGTAAAGTGGTTTTATTATAAAAAGAATGGTGAAGTATGAGATTGACAAAATACCTTTACTCTTAGATCTAAAAACATTTCAAATGATGATCTCACTTAATCATCTCAACAACAATGAAAGACATGAAGGGACAGAAACTATCCTGCTTGTTTGACAGATGGAGGAAATGAGGCAAAAAAAATTGGTCAGTGACTTGCCTAGGGATGTATTTGGCTTTAGAAGTCTTAGTGTAGAAGGGATCCTAGGGGGTGATTATCCAGACCAGCCCCGCTCCAATGCAGGAATCCCCTTCTCCAACTTCTCTGACAGATGGACATACAGCTTGAACACTTCTGAGGAAGTGCCGCTCACTATTTTAGCCTTTAGCAAATTCTACCTTTATTCAGTTGAAATATGCCTCACTGAAACTCATCCCCCTAGTTCTGAGTAAAAAGGAACTAACTGCTTTGCTTTTATTGTCAAGATCTTCCTGTTAAATAGATAATGTGAACCTCATTTTACAGGTGAGGAAACTAATCAGCCCACTCCAGGCAACAAATCTCAAGTTAGAGCCAGACACCAAGCCCCCAGGATTTCAGACACATCGTCTCCCATACATTCTCCGGTCCTGCCCATGTGCCCACACTATAGTATGCTTAGCCCTCCTGCCACTGGCCATCCCTGATACATTTGATGACAGGTATCATATCCATACATCCCCAGGTGGCATATCCTAAGGGCTTTCAACTCTTCTTGCCTGGTTATGGTTCCTGGTATCATCACCGCCTAACTTACAAATGCCTCCCTCAAAGTGTGGCTCTCAGATCTGAGCACACTGTGCCAGTGGGAGGACTAACTGTTACCAACAAGTCTTGTCCTGACCTATCTTTAATAACTGACTCTCTGGGGGAAAAAAAAAGCCCTGATGCAAGGCACTTGCCAATTTCCACAGTGTAAATATTCTAACCACTTCAAGCTACCAACCTGAAGGTGCTGATTGCAGAGTTGGAAATAGATGTGCCCTGTTGCCTCTTGCCACCATGAGCTGGCTCTAGCACACCACAGTGCCCATGAGACTATCTGCTGAAGACCACTGACAACTGGGCTGGAACTTGGATCAGGTGACTTGTATGAAATGGGACATCCCAACAAGCTCAGAAATTAACATGTTCTCTGTATAAATTTGTGTATGAAGTAAGCCAAGCTTTTGAATGGAGTAAATGTGAAGGATGTTGATATTCATGAAATAAGTTCATTCAATAAATATATATTTTTCTAGGAACTGGGATATAAGAGTAAAAAAGTACCTGCTTTTAATGAAAGACAATAAAGGAAAATGATAACAATAAAAATAATGATATAACCTGTGAATTGTAATAAAAGATAAGAAAAATAAATAAGAAGAAAGGGGCAAAGTTGGGGATGTACTGCTTTAAATAAGCCAGTCAGGCCTAACAAGCGACTATCTCAGTAGACAGAAGTATGGAAGTGAGCTGTGTGACACTTGGAATAGAACAATCCAAACAGAGAGAACACAATGTTCAAAGTTACTGATGTGGACATGTGCTCAACATGGTGGTGAAACAGCAAGGAGACTGGTGTCGCTGGGGCAGAGTGAGCAAGGGGATGGTGGCTGGAGATGTGAGCCGAGCAAGGCTGTGCCACATAGAACCATCAGGTATTAGTCTGGAAGTCTAGGGCATAGCACATCACACTAAAGGACATGGGAAGTCTTTGGAGAAGAGGACACAGGACACGATTTGAGTTACACTGTTAGAGGTTCCCCGGCTGCTATGTAGGGAACAGCCCACAGTACTTGCTGATGGATTGGCTGTGGAGTGACAGGGAGAGACAGGAACGAAGGATGATGCCAAGGTTTCTGCCTAAGAAGCTGAGAGAATGGAGTTATCATTTCTAAAAATTTGGGAAGATCAGGGTGGTTGGTGGTGTAGGCACGTTCACAACCCATGAGCATCAGGTGTGGCTAAGAACTGAGAGCCTCAGTGCAGAACATATATGCACAGGGGCCGTGTGGGCTAATGCACAGCCTGCCCTGGTTAGAACTCAAGGTAGCTGAGGATGTCCTGGGCAAGGAGACTTGAGAGGTATGTGGGATTTACCCAGCATGTAAGCCATCGTGAGAAATCTGCATTATTAGGGACTCAAGATGAATCTGAGGAAATCCCAGATAAATGTGGTGAATCTGCTTGCTGTAGACTGAATGCTTGTTTGCCCCCAAAATTCGTATGTTAAATCCTGACCCCAACATGATGGTATTTGGAGGCAGGGCCTTTGGGAGGGGATTAGCCCTCATGAGGGCTCGAGGATGGAGCCCTCATGAATGGAACTAGTGCTCTTATAAAGAGACCCCCAGGGAGCTCTCTAGCCCCTTCCTCCACATGAGGACACAGTGAGAAGAACCAAGAAACAGGTCCTCACCAGACAACAAGTCAGCTGGCACCATATCTTGGACTTCTTAGCCTCTAGAACTGTAAGAAATAAATTTTTATTTATAAGACACCTAGTTTACAGTAGTTTGTTACAGCAGCTAAAAAGACTAAGACAGTGCTGAACCTGGCCCTGTTTCTTCTCTATCCTGGTTGAATGGGTTGGATGTGAGTTTTTTTGGACCTGTGGACCCATGCCCCTTCTCGTCTGCAGGGTCCACTCACGTCTAAATTTCAACTTTGTCTTATTCAGCCAATGGGAATGCCAAGTACCCTGCGTTCTGAGGATACATCAATGAAAAAATAAGATATAGTCCCTGCCCTCATGAAACCCAAGAGTCTAATCAGGGAGACAGAATTATTATTATTTTTATTTATTTATTTATTTATTTTGCAGTACACGGGCCTCTCACTGTTGTGGCCTCTCCTGTTGCGGAGCACAGGCTCCGGACGCGCAGGATCAGCGGCCATGGCTCACGGGCCCAGCCGCTCTGCGGCATGTGGGATCTTCCCGGACCGGGGCACGAACCCGTGTCCCCTGCATCGGCAGGCGGACTCTCAACGACTGCGCCACCAAGGGAAGCCCAATACAGAATTATTTTGAATAATAGAAATAAATGTAATTTAGAGTTGTGATATAGTAAAAAAAAAAAAAAGTATGAGAAAAAAGTATGGGTATGACAGAAAGTTAAGAGAGAGAGACCTGATTTAGAATTTGGGGCTGGTCAAGGAAGGCTTTCCTGAGGAAGCCGAGCCCTGAAGGATGAGCAGACGTGGCCAAGCTGAGAGCTGTGGGAAAGGCACCTCAGAGACGGAGTATCATCTTTCAAAGGCCTCGAGCAGAAAGACGATCTGCAAATTGGAAGGGCCCTACAATCCCTAATGTGAAAAGAAAGCTAGACTGAGGTTAGGGCTCCTAAATGCTAACCAAATCCTGTCATTAGCCAGCACTGTGACCTTGTTCCACTCATTTATCATCAGCTCATTTTATTCATCTGTGAAGTGGGGACACAGATGAGGTCCATGCTGGATTGTCAGCCAGCCAGGTTCATATACTTCCTAGCAGCTTAATCTTCAGCCTCTGTTTTCCAAACCATAAAAGGTGGGTAACGCTGCTACCTCATAGAGATATTTGGATGATGATATACACGCCCGTTAAGGAGGCTAGGTCAGTGCTTCATAAACGTCAGTTGCCCTCCTCTTCCTCAGACGCTTCAGGGGTGTGTTGAGGCTCAACTTGCACCACTGAAATAGGATGGTGGGGAGGGCATGATGTACCCCATAGACAGATGGGATGGCTGGCAGTGAGCCTTGAACTCCTTCCTCTCCCTTGCCTGCCCTCAAGCCCATGACCTCTGAAATCTTTTCATGTGGGAGGGCTGTGGGCAACGTGGAGGGGCTCTGGCCATGGCTCTGCTGTGGCTAGGTTTTAAATGGCCACCTCAGCAGAAGGGTGGCAACTTGCCTTCCTGGGCTGAGGGTGAGGGGTGTGCAGGAGGTGGTTGGAAATGCTGGCTTTTCTGTGGAATCTTTTATTAGAAGCAGGGGATTTCCCAATGTTCTTTCAAACTCTTGGCCACACATTAAATGTCCCAAGGTCAAATTTATTAGTGCATCTAACAGCCCCGAGAACTCTTGGCTTCAGTGCGGAATCCCTCTTATCTCCCCTCCCTCCCTGGAGCCTTGCAATTTAGCCAAGGCAGCTGCTTATACCCACCATCCCAACCCCAGAGTGGTTCAATCTGTATACAAAAATAGACACATGCAGGCAGTCACTGCTTCCATGGGGCCATCATCTGAAACGAGATCTGCTCAGGACATTCTCCAATAAGGGGAAAGAGGAGCTGATAGATGAATACATGGCAGAATGACAGAGCTTGGGCTGGCCCCCAGCAATCCAGAGAGGGTACACACAAGCACCTGAGAAAAGCCTTTTTACTGTCTGAACTTCAGCTTCCTTATTTCTGAAAGAGATCCAAAAATCCTGCTTAGCTCACAGGATTTTGGGGAAAATATTTCCCAAAACATTTGGGAAGATATTTTTGGGATGGGGGCCAGGAACATCCTTCATACCTGTTATACAAACAAAGGATATTACTGAGGATATTATTATTTCTCCTGTTCCAAATAAGCCAAACGACCATGGTCAGGAGAGGGGAGGACCTGCTGGATCCCTTGTGGAGCTGGCTGCTCCTGAGTTGGACTTGGTATTCATCTCGGAAGAGACGCTGCTATTTGATTCATCTCAGAAGAGCAGCTGCTATTTGACCTGCAGCGCCACACCTTGTCTCATGGGAACATGGAGGGAAGAGGCCGCCTTTCCTGCAGCCACAGTAGAGAGCACGGCTGAACAACTGGCCAAGGCACAGCATGCAGGGCAGCCGTGGGGACACCTCGAAGAGGCTGAGGGCACCCCAGAGGCCAGCGGAGTGCAGGGTCTGTGTGAGCTGCCTCGATTTCCTTCGGGTCTCTGAGCAGTGCCCCCTGCCCGGAGGTGCCCTTGAAGGAGGTGGGCTGGGGGCTGGGCAGGGCTCCTGATTGCAGCCTCCCAGCCTGTGCCTGTGCATCTCATTACTGAGCAGGCCTGAATCAAAGCAGCCTTGTGCAGCTGCTGTCCCGTTTAATCCATTTGTAATCAAAAGTCATTAGCATGGATGTCTTGGTGCTGAGGTTATTGTGTGTGTGATCAAAGCCACAGCTCCTGCCCACTTCCCAGAGCTGCCTGCACCTGGGAGGGCATGGAGGGCTCTGAACCTGGGGCATGGGGCGGGCAGGCCCTGGTCCTCCGAGGTAATGTGGGCTCCCTGAGCAGAAATGGGAGCAGCAAATGCAGCCTTGCCCGCGTGAGGCTCAGCAGCCTTGCGGAGGCAGGCCCCTGGCCCAGGTTTCCCCTTTGGAGGCTGACATTCCCAACTCAGAGACTTGGGGGAGCAGGTGGAGGCAGGGGTAGACTGCGGCCAAGTAGGGCACACTTAGTATTAGACTCAGGAAGGATTCCTAAACTCTCACTTATAGAAGACACTGAGACCCAGACAAAGGGAGCACAGTATGTGCCTGGCAGGTGCTTGTGGGTTATGTGGTAGGGAGGAAAGAAAGAGAGGAAGAGAGAAGAGGCCAGGAGAGAAGATGAGACGAAGTTACCCCAAGTGCCGCACAGCTGAGAAAGGAAAGAACACAAGGCTAAAGAAGTAGAGTGGGAGGAGCTAAGGAGTCAAGATGTTCTGGGCCTTTAATAGTCTATACACTCCTTCCTACACACCAGCTCCGGTAACTCTCTGAGCCGTCTCCCTAAAAGCAGTGAAATCCCAGCCCAGATCTTGTTCTCTATTTATAAATTCTGCCTGAGTAAAGCTTGATAGCCCACTTCTCTCTGGCTGTCCAGATTATGAACATCACTAAGATCCAAAGGAAGACTTTCAAGAAGTTTCCCGGACCTCCCTTCTCTGAACCGTCCTACCATGTTCTATCTTTAACACTCATTTGGTACTTAGCATGCCTTGTCCTTCTGATAGCTTCTGGGTTGACAGGGATATAATTCCTCTGACTCTCGGATGATGACGATGATAACATTGACAATGATGGTGAGTGTATGAGCCTTGCTCTAGCAGCCAGACTGAAGCCCCTACGGGCAGCTGCTGTGTAGTGCCCTTCAGGACACCCCTCCATAGCTGCTCTGGGGTTGATAAGGTGTCTTTGACAGGAGATTGGGAGCTTCTTGAGGGCAGCGCTGGACCTTGGATAACCTTGCATCTGTCTCCAGGGCCACACACAGTCCTCAGACACAGCAGACCTGTAACAAGTGTCTGCCGAAGAGTGAATGAAAGACACAAAGAGTTCTGCATGAACATATCTGTGATTGCATTTTAACATGGTCAGTGAGGCTGCCCAAGGGTGCTGCATTCCCACCAAAACTTCTGAACCATTCGTAGGAGCCGCAGAAAGCAGAAGAACAGGGTGTAAGGGGGAGTGGGGCAAGTGGTCTGTACACATGACCTGGGTGCATGGCAATACTGCATGGGAGTAGCCCCCTTGAGTTAGGGGAGATTCTAATCTCCCCACATGGGAAAGAGTCCTTAGGAGTTGCATGCATTCTTTTATACCCCAATGGGTGCCTGGGATGCAAATTCCGTGATATATCACAAGTTAATACATGATATACATGTATTAACAGTTTACATGGCTATAGTTTTCACCACTGATTTAGGGGATAAAGGAACATCCCAGAGCCAATTTGTGTATGACTTTGTGCAGTCCTTCACACCAAGAATGATCAAGTTTGGGAGCTGAGAGCTAAGTGGGAAGGCAATTGACCTGGCGGGGGGCAAGTTAGAAACATTTACAATAGAACCCAATACTAAGAGAACTAATCTTTCCTTTGCTGAGTCCTGTGTCATGTTGGAAGATAACCAAATACTCCAAAGGTATAAATAATAAATAATTACCCAGTACAGAGTGGGACACTGATGGTAATAACTAACCTTTATTTAATAAGCTCTCACGTTTGCTGGGTGTGTCAGACAAATCTCATTTATTTTTCACGACAATTTTTCTGAATGGGCATCAGCAATTCCATTCTGCAGATTCACTGACGTTAAGTCATTTGCCCAAGACCGCCTGGTTAGAAAGTGACTGAGTTGAGACCTGAACTCCTGTCTCTGATCCCACTGATGCACGCTCTTCTCCGTGACCTTCGCCACCTCTGGCTCAGCTCCACCTCGGGAGGCCATAAATGATGTACTGAAGCCACACGGCACAGGGAGAACCCAGGTACCTCAGTACCTGCCTCATCTCTCTGTTTACCCACACTTCAGCACCTTGACAAACAGGCAAACCACCACAGACACACTGCTGGAAAGAACATTAGACTATATTCAAATCGAATCTCCTCTTTTTACAGATTAGTGAAGTAAAGCTCTGAAAGGTTAATCACCTGCTCAACACCACGATGCTAGTATGTGATAGGCCCAGGCTTAAAACCCAAGTCTCTGACTCTCAGTTCACTGCTATTTTTTATGGAATTGTGGTATCTGAGAATGGAACAGTGGCTGGGAAGTGGGGACTTGTGGGTATCTGTCTTTTGGGCACTGGCATTACAAGGACAACACTCTACTTAAAATGTCCAGAGGTAATTTACTAATATGTTGACACCAGGGGCACATGGGACCAAGTGCCAATCTCGGCCTCCCAGGAGCAGATCAGGGTGGCTCTGGCACAGGCGTCCATTCAGGACATAGTGTGTTGTATACACCCGGCCTTTACAACACTGCGCTACCAGGGACTCACAATAAACACAGGACATCGGGGAGAGAAGGGAGAGATTTTCTTCCCTGATTTTAAGAATCCACAATTTCAGCTTAATTTGTAATAGATAGTGAGCGTAAAGAAACTGACAACAGGGCCATCAGCTATTCTGTTAGTAACACTTGAGGCCATGGCACTTCAATATGACTCGAGCCAGCTGTCCAATGCACAAAACGACCTTTAGCCCCATCCTTGGAGAAATGTAATTCTCTTCATGCCTCCTTCAGTCCACAGGGAGTTAGAAACCAGAGCTGCCAGAATAATCAGAAGGCTTCCTAATGACCATGCTGAAACAAGCGGAGATTACGTATTGTCAGAAATAATGTAATCTGCAACTCTTCTCATCTGTTTCATTGTGTTTGCATTTTTAAACCACCTCTGGAGGAAGAAATGAGACAGTTGGAAGTCCTCCCTGTTCTTGCACCTAGAGATAGATTTATCTTCTTCATCTGAAATGCCAGGGGAAAAATTGGAATGTGGTGAGTTAAGAGGCTTTCTAGTTTTGCAATTTCTAGCCCATAAAGTGGGTACACACGTCTTTTCTAGACACATAACTGAACATGGATTAACTATCTGTACACTGATATGAGCAAAGACAGCTTCTCTGAATGCTGCTTCCCAGCCTTCGTCGATACGTCCATGGATCAGATGCACGTGTGCTGATCTGTCACAGAGCACTTATGATGCTCACTGCAACCCCTGTTCCTATACTCTCTGGTGGCTTTCCATCATTTCTAATAACATCTGCAATCCTTACTGTGGCCTTCAAGGCCCTCTATACTTATCCTCTCATCCCCTAGACTTCTGGCCCACCCAGCTCCAGCTGCCATTGCTCTATGTTCCTTTTACACAGTCAGCTTGCAATTCTTGTCAGATGTACTACAGAATAGCCTAGTGTTTTACACACACACACACACACACACACACACACACACACACACACTCCATGGTGAGGTCTGACCCTAGAGAGTTTTTTAGATTTGCCAGGGTGATTATTACCTTTAGCCAGGGTTGAGGACTAAGGCTTTTGCACTTGCTGTTTTCTCTGCCTGGAATTCTCTTCCCTGGGATGCCTGCCAGCTCTCTCCCTAACTTTATGCAGTCCATGATATGTATCAGAGAGGCCTTCCCAGGCTACTCTCTCCATATCAGCACCTTTTCCATTGCTTTCCATCCTCTGACATGTTTTATCCTTCTTTGTACATTTATGCTCTGTGACATTTTATTATATATTTCTTAACTCATTTATTGTCTGTCTCTCTTCCAACCCCTGTCCCATCCTACTTCATACAAACTCCCAAAGTGCAGAGATTTGCTTCATTCACTCCTCTATCTCAGCAGTGCCTGGCACATTGTAGGGGCTAAATAAGGACTTGTTGAGCAAAGCAAGGCATGAATATCTCTCTGCTCTGCAATCAGGAGGGATCTGCTTTGTGTTCCCAGCACTGGAGATGGGTTTGCATCAAGCCATTTCCACTTTGTCACATAAGTGCAGGCCAGGTTTGGACTTTCAGCCAATGGCCCTGTGTACCCACTGAGAGGTGGCTGTGGACGACTTAGCTCAGAGCTCTTATCTGGGAAGGCACAGAGTGGAGGATGGAGATGTTAGTGTGATAAATGACTGGGCAGGCACCATGGCAGAACTGTGTAAGGCACTAGGCAAACAGGCATGGCCTGAGTGGCCTCTGGCTGGGGCTGGCTCCTGTGGGAAACAGGAGGCCTTAGAAGTGGGAAAGCAGGACTTGGACTATTGAGCAGACCCTACAGCCATCATGTAGATTGGGACCACTGTGGTGTTATGCCTGTTCTTAACCTCCCCACCCCACCCACCCTTGCTCCCAACTCTAACATCTGTTACAGGCTATGTTTTATCCCCTCTTTCCAATGTCAGTCTAGCTTTGGTTCTGATACATGCATGAGAGCCCAGTATGGCCATTTCAGTTAAGTTCCTTGACTGACCAGGACTACCCCTGTCACTATAGAGTTCTCTGGAAAGGAGAGCACCTTTCATGAGCTGCCAGCCACAGCCCCATGTGGAAAAGTTCTACATAAGGTGGGGGGATGGTAACAGTCATTGAGACTCTTTCAACTTATTGATTTGGGAAAGTAGAGACTACAGTGGATTTTGACTGAGATTTCCAGATAATATTGATGAAACAGCCAATTGGAGAAGTTAGGACTAATCAATATTCTGGGAGGCAAACATCCTGATCACACTAGGCTATGAAAGATTCCTCTAGAATGTGTACTTGGTCATTCAACAAACATTTCCTGAGCACTTACTGTGTGCTGGAGCAAAGGGGGACCTTAGGCAGGGTGCTTCAGCACTTCATGCCCAGGGTGCTCAAACCCTGGCTGTGCCTAATCACCTGAGACTGTTTTTAAAAGGAAATGTTTGGGCTTCCCTGGTGGCGCAGTGGTTGAGAGTCTGCCTGCCGATGCGGGGGACATGGGTTCGTGCCCCGGTCGGGGAAGATCTCACATGCTGCGGAGCGGCTGGGCCCGTGAGCCATGGCCACTGAGCCTGCGCGTCCGCAGCCTGTGCTCCACTACGGGAGAGGCCACAACAGTGAGAGGCCCACGTACCGCAAAAAAATAAATAAATAAAAAATAAAAGGAAATGTTTAACATATAAGGTTCTGATATTTCAGTTCACAAGGTTCAGAATGGGGCCGAGCACATACTGTATGATTTTGTTTATAGGAAATGTCCTCAATAGGCAAATGCAGAGAGACAGAAAGTAGATATCTTAGTAGGTGTCTTAGTGCTGGGGATGGGGAGGGGAAATGGGGAATGTCTTCTAATGAGTATGGGTTCCTTTTTGGGGTGATGAAAATATTCTGAAATTAGATGGTGGTGATGGTTGCACAACGTTGTAATATACTAAAAACCAATGAACTGTGTACTTTAAAATAATGAATTTTTAGAATGTGAACTATATCTCAATTTTTAAAAAGATGCTTTGAGAGCATTAAATTTTTAAAAACTGAAGGAACAGGACTGGGCTTCTAAATTTTTTAAAAAGTTCCACAGGTGGTTGGGAAGAACAGCCAAGATTCAAAACCACTGTGCTCACTCCCTGAATCATCTCAAAAGAGACTGCAGCAGAT
Organism: Lipotes vexillifer; assembly: GCF_000442215.2. Lineage (NCBI taxonomy): Eukaryota > Metazoa > Chordata > Mammalia > Artiodactyla > Lipotidae > Lipotes > Lipotes vexillifer. The sequence goes on from NW_006792448.1 coordinate 6,459,780, forward strand.
TAAGGGTTAAGCCCTCCCAAGGCAACAGGCAAGAATGTGTTTATGTAAATTCTGAACCTGAGGAGCCCTGAGTTTCCAGGTGGAAGCTCAGGGAGACTCATGTTCTCAGGCACCTCCAGGCATCCCCTCTGCTAGGTACTGGGGACACAGGAAAGCCAAATGCAGACTCAGCTTTGCACAAAGCAGATGCTCTGTTCTCCTTTACCCCGGGAGGAAGTATTGCTGCCAACAGCGGGCCATGCAACCTGAAGGTCTTGATTGAATTTCTAAATGTTCCCCCCCCCCCCGCCCCCCCAACTCTCCCCCAAGCAGATTTCCCCCTTGAGTATAGAGTGTAGATGGTAATTAATTAGCTGGGCTCCTGGATGAATACAGATAAATGAGAAAGCAGTGGTTGGGGGGCTAGCCTTGCCTGGAACAAGCCTTAGAGGGAGCAGTCCCCAGAGCATCGGGGCAGAGCACGCCATGCCCTGGCAGCACTGGGTGTATGAAACAGGCCATCCCTATGGGGACCTATGGCTCTGCAGACCCCCAGCTGCAGTCTTCCTCCAAATTCAATGCACTGTGCAAACCAACAGGGAAATTAATCACCCAGAGGCAAGAGACAGACTGCTGAAGAACATAGAACAGAATATCTTGGTGCTTTGAGTGGGAATTCAGCTCACGGGTGCCCATGTAGGTTAATGAGATGAAGTGTGAAGCTTCCTGCTTCCTGGAAAGTTCTGTGTGAATAAATGGCTGCAATCAGGCAGTTCTGAAGGGGCCAAGGGTAATGAGGAGAGTAAAAATAAAAAGAGGCTGGATGGCTGCCTGAGACTCCTGGAGACATCCCAGGCCCCTGCAGAACCATGGTCCAAGGAGGCTATTTCACTGTGGGTGGGAAAACCAACATAGTTAGAAGTAGCACCATCTAGTGTGATAACCACCAATGAAACCTCCTCCGCTCTGAGTTTAAAAGAAAATGCAGTATTTGTGGATTTCTGTCTCTTCTCTAATCACTATCTGGCAATTGCCCAACAGTAAAAGAGAACAGCCACTTGTAACTCTTCTACCATTCAGGAAAAACCCTCGCTCACATGATCAAACTTTATCGGTCACCGATTCACATCGAGACCCTTCTCTCCACAAAACTAATCTCTTTCCTGGCCCCAGGCATGAGTGTGAATGTTACATCATGTTGGAAAGCAAACTTTGCCCACGGCTGCTTTTCCACCAGCCCCTACGACAACCTCAGCCCTCCACGCGGCCACTCCTGATTGTCTCCTTCTGGAAGCTTCCGTGTATCTTGCACTGCTTCCCCAGCCATCAAGACCCTCCAGCAACCTCCTCTTCTAAACTTGTAAACTTCAATTACTGATCATCCTTAAGGGGACACCCAGCGTATGCTGCCTTGCTGTACTGGTCAACTGAGTCAGGTTTTTACCTGCCCCTCCAGGTGGATGGTAAGAGCCTACAAGGCAAAGCCCATGATTTCTCTTCCCTCATTGCATGATGAGTGGAGGGTTTTGGAGTAGATCTACTTGACTTCAAATCCCAGCTCTGGCCTTACTAAACGTCCACACCTGAGCAAACTGAAAAACTCGCAGTTTATTCTCTCCCACATGGACTCAAGGTCCACACATCTCCATGGGGGGCCTCCAGGAGCACAACGCGCTGGATAAGAAAGCAGGAAGCAGAAAGAGACTCTCCAATTGATGTCGAAACAACGCAGCAGTGACCTAATGTGTGTGGGGGGGAAAGGGGGCAGCGGGGGCAGACAGAGGCAGAGACAAGGGAGAGAGAGTAGATATGAATGAGAGAGAGGATATGAATGAGAGAGAATGGGGGAGGGGAAGGAGAGAGGAGAACGGAGGACAGACCCAGCAAAGAGAGGGAGGGGCTATATTTGGGGGTGAAGGCTGATATTCCTGACAGAACTTAGACAAACAAGAAATTGAAAAGCACACAGCTGCTGATATCAAATACACCCTCTTTCTGCACTGCATCAAAAAGCTTTAATTAACAACTAATTTATTTGAGTGAGAAAATAAATTTCCTTATTGCAAATAAGTGTACTGTAAGTCAAAGAACAGAACTCCCAACCCCCACCCCCACCCCACCCACCCACCCACACACACAGCAGAAAAAAATACAATAGGAGCGCAAATTAAACCTTTGCAAAAAGAATAAATAAGAATCTGGATCAAAGACAAAAAAAGTTTGTGGACTTGAGAGGTCAGCAGGACCAAACTGTTGACAACTCATGGAAAACTATCCTCTCTCTGCTGTGGGAACTCTGATAATGGTGACTGCCAAGACGAACTGTCGCTGCAGGTATGGACTGCAGTCAGTGAGGACACACCTGGCCTCTCCATGTGCAAACCGGGGCTGTTTCCTAGTCCTCCTGCATGCCTAGGTGAACGGGGGCGGGGGAGGTACCAGGATGGGTGAACAGCGAATCCTCCCTGTGCCCACGAGGCCCCCGCCCACCTCCTCCACGTGCACGGCCTTAGAGGGCTCACCCTCCGGCTGGGGCCTCTGTGATCTGCACAGAACCACATAGGAGAAGCGTGTGGTTGAGAAGTGTGTGGAAACAGAGGCTGCAGGAGGCTGAGAGGCAGGGTTTTCAAGTAGGACCTTGAACAATGGGTATCAGGAGAATGGCATTCCAGCCCCTGCACTGCCACTAACCTCCTCTGTGCTTCCCTGAATGAGCCGCTTCTCCCTCTGAGACTCAGTTTTCCCACCTGTCAAACGAGACAGCTGCAAATTCGAACAAGAAATGTGAGTGTGGAGGGTCACTTGGGGAACTGCAGTGACTGAAGGACCAAAGTTGCCCCACTCCACTCCAGCCAATTGTTTCCAGAAGCCAAAACTCTAAAACTGGTGTGGACGTGTTTATCTGTGCATATGAGGAATCTCTTTATTTTCAAATGTTTGCAAATTTTGGTAAAACACGGTGTGGGTCAAAAAAGAGATGTCTGTGGGATGAATTTGGCCCTCAGTGTTGTCAGAAGCCCCTTCATTCTTCACATTTCATGACTGCCTAGTGAGTTGCCCTCCCACCACACTCCTTCCCAAATCCCTGCTATGCAGACACTTCTGAAAAAAAGAAGTGAGCCAGCTAAGGAAAGGAGAGCTCACCAGGGCCTCCTGCAGGTGTGACAGCACCTCTGGGCTGTGGAACCTTGCTGCGGTCAGTCTCCTGGCCCACAGTGTGTGGACCCTCGTTTCCTCGTGTGCAGAACAACGGGGCTGCACTAGGAGGTTCTCCAGGGTCCCCACCAGCTCCAAGGCCATGGCTGATGACTTCAGCATCTTCAAATGGTTTTGACTAAACAATGGAAAACCAAGAGAGATGAGGGTCTACCCTCTAATGGTTCCCTGATGCAGATGGGAAATGAGGGCAACAAATAGGCAGGGTAGTCAGACCAATGCCCACTCACAAAATTGGGTAAATGTCTATTTTGTGGTCTCTCCATCCAACTTCTCCCCCGTGTCCTGTCTCTGTCACCTGGTGGGCACCCCCACAATTGGGGGCCTAATTCCCATAATCCACATGTTAATTGATAAGCTGAAGACCATTTCCTTTTAGGAATCTGTAGCCTGTGCAGGCCTCCAACCAAAAAGTTGGCTCTTAAAATGACAGAATTTCAGGTTCCCTGTGGGTCACTGTGAGATACTGTTTGGGGAGAGTCCCAGGCTGATGCCATTCATATCCTATAACCAGGTAGTCACCTGCTCCACCTGGTAGTCAAGCTGTCCCCAGAGAGCAATGTGGTGAGGAGTGAAGCTACAGGGCTTTCTTGTTCCAATAAAAATCGACAATTTACTGTAATTTCGTTGTGATTTAACAGTGCTTTTAAAAGAGGAAGTAAATGGCTCATAAAGTCTGGTGACCTAGTCACTCCTGTGTGCTTCATCAGCACTCCCTCTGAGCTGGTGCCCTTCACATCCCCCAGGCTGCCCAGGGACAGGCTGGAGTGGAGAGCCAGGAGACCAACTCCACAGTCCTGGGCACCAGCAAGTTCTCACCTCTCTCGGTCTTTCTCCATCCCTCTCTGACTCTTTCC
>NW_006792448.1:6463903-6478222 GCF_000442215.2 Lipotes vexillifer
CTTTTCTTTCTTTTCTTTTTCTGAACAATGGAAGTTGAATGGCAATGCAAATCTCAGTCTCTCCTTAAAAAAACAGGCCAGGGAGGCAGCATGTCACCCATATTTATGAGCTTTAAATGGCTTTTATCAAAGTGAGGTCGCGCTAAATCACGGCGGAGCTGTCATAAATACAACTGACTCGACATAGGCTGCAACAAGCCTTCGGGGAAAATTATATGATGTGCTGTTGCAGTTATGGTATATCACACAGGGAGCTCATATTTTTCCACTGGCAAGGTAATCCGATCCTTCAGAGGACTCTAATGGGTGAAAAGAGGCAGTAAGTCGAAGTGAATCATGCCAGGGATGGGATGGTCACACACATGCCTGACAGGTGAGGGGCCCTTCTCTGGGTGCTGATATTTTAAAGAACCAACCTATTCACTGGAAGAAGGTAATTGATGGAATCTTAAATATTTTATGGGGATTTCCTTACTTAGAATCAATCGATGAGACTAGTTGATGGGGCACTGGATTAGTAGTTAAGGGACTTGTAGCTCTGGCACTAAATGTAGTTACATGTGGTTCTAAAACACAAATTCTTTGATATTCTTCCTTGCAAAAGTTGATGCCTATATCCCCTCCCCATCAATATGGAATGGCTTTAGTGATTCATTTCTAATGAACAGATTGTGGCAGAGGTGAGATGTGTGCTTTCCAAGGCTGGGTCATAAAGGTATTGTGGTTTCCTCTTTGAACCACTCACTTTAAGAAAAGCCAGCTGCCATGTTGTGAGGACACTCAAGCAGCCCCATGGAGAGGTCCACATGGTTTGGAACTGAGGTGTCCTGACAAGAGGCAGCACTAATTTGTCAGGCGTGCAAACGAGCCACCTTGGATGGCTCTTGGATGAGGATCCAACAGCCCCATTAAGCCATCAGATGCAAATAGGCTACTTCTAGAGTCCTGACCACAGAAGATCTGAGAGGTAATAAATGTTTATTATTTTAAGCTACTGAATTGAGACAATTTTTATGCAGAAATAGATAGCTAATATAAGGCAATAAGCTTAAACACTCTAGGTATTAGTTTCCTTATTTTTATATAAAGGATGGACTAAATCCAAGGTTCCAAATCCTGGCTACACATCAGAATCACTTGCAAGCTGTTCAAAAGCATTTAATGCTCAGGACCTACACACTAGCAATTGAAGCTGAGTCCCTGGGCACAGTGAGGCCCAGCATGGGCATTTTCTAAAGCTCCCCAGGTTATTCTTAATGTACAGCCAGAATTGAGTGCCACTGAATTAGATGCATTTTATGTTCTAAAAATACATTCTACAATTTTACGAAACCCTTGGCAGGTTTGGGAATTGAGAATGTGAGAGTTGGGCTATTTCTTCATTCCCAACTCCCTCTCATTACTTCGGATGCCTGGACACTGTCCAGTAGAGCCAGAGACAATTCCTATACTCCAGCTAGCGAAACCTGGCCCAAGACAAAGAAGTATATTTTAAGAAGTAAAATATCATTACAATAAGGATGAGTCAGTCCTAGGGAATAGGAAAACAGCCCAGATCTGAGGAAAGCTGATATTGATCAGTTTTCTTAACCCACTGCATAAAGAGAGTCAAACGTGGGCCATCCTCAGCTTAGCAGACTCCTTTGGCAAAGAGGAGTGCTGTCAAGCATGGAGCCTTTGTGAGGGAGCATCATGCCTTTGCTGGTCTAGCAAGGGCAGGTGTGGTGCTGGGTAGCAGTCATGCACTGGGATTTGAGCCAAAAGACTTGCTGCTCACTGGCTGTGAGAACCTAGACAAGTCAGTTCGTGTCTGTGACTCAGGGTCTAAGCCTGTGAAAATGGAAATTACATATCTCCCGTACTGACCTTGTCAAATGGAGTAATGAGACAACAGAGGTGAAAAGCCTCACAGACAGTAGTGTACACACATCAGAGTGCTATGACCCTGGACCATGAAAACCCATGGAAGGAATTCCACTACCAACACAGGTCTCCTTCTCTGAGAAAAAATAAACAGTAAATAAATAAAATAAAATAAAATAAGAGAGCAATATGGATCAAGAAGACAATTTGCCCCCAGAAGGTCAGAAAGACCTTTTCCTGGTCTCCACTCCTGCCACTATCTGTAGTCACATGTTATTATTATTCTCCACCTGCCCTTCCTAAGGAGGTTTAAACACCTCTCTGTCATTCCTGGATGTCTAGCAAACACCAAGTCTGAGTCCCTCCTTCAGCCATTCACAGATTCATTCAGTAAGTGTTTACAGTGTGCTTACTACACACAAATACCCTTCAAAACCATACGAGGGAGGAAGGAATGCTTATTCAGGTCTACCTCTTATCTCAGATCTCCACTTATCTGGATGCTACACCTTGGTCCTCAATCCCTTGTTACAGTCTCAGGCAGTCTGGACATCCCATAATACTGCACATTTGCCTCAGCCTTCGTGTTATCTCCAATGCTGGCAACTCATTTTGCACAGTATAGAACTAGGCTCCCAAGAGAGTGAAGATCCATAAGGGCAGAGCTATGTCCCCCACCTGTTACAATAGCTGGGAGTCCGGTAGATGCTCAAGCAGCCAGTGTGGGCTGATAAGCAGTCCCATAGCAGCAGCGCCAGCTTTTGCCTGGACTTCCTGAATCAATCTCCTTCCTTCCAAATCTGCACATCAGCCTGCCCATCCCCTGGGGTTGAGGGAAGTAGAGAAAAGGGATTAGACTTTCTGTTTAAGGGAGATGTCTGCTGCTTCCCTGGTGGCCTCCTCACCCTGATTCCCACTTCAGGCAGCACAATTTCTATGGTTCATTCACATGCCTAAATCGTTTAAGATGCTGCCAGATGAGAATTTCAGGCTCTCTAGGAGCAGTCCTTCCCAGGTTCCAGCTGTCTACTCTGTAATACTTAATTCTTTGGAAAGAAGTAACAAGAAGGCTGGGTGTTTTTGTTTTGTTTTTTTAAGATTTTAAGAAAATCATTTATTGCTGAGAAGTCACATCAGGGTCTCATCCTTCAAAGCGACAGTTGAGTGTGTATCAGCCTGAGAGAGAGCCCGATTATTAGTTTTAAAGAGCTTATTTTATTCTCTTAAAAATGGGATCAGTTCATCTTCGTCACATCTGTCTGTGCGTGGCTCCCGCATGCCACAACAACTGTCAGCTCCAGGCATCATATTATTAAGGTGTAGCAGGTGTATGCGTGGGTCTGCCTGGGTGTGTGTGTTTTCCAAAGGAGCAGACAATGAGAGTTAGCGCATAAGTAATTAATGGGGTTGCTTTGCTCATCTGCATTCAGGAAGGGTCTAGGAAGACAGTTCCCATCCAGCCCATCCCACACCCCATTGGCTGGGGAGGAGGGAGGAGCCACAGCTACAGTCCACATTATCTAAGCAGCAGTAGTAAGGCCTTGCAATAAAACACTTTACTAAGGGATGCTGTAAAGGGAATATGACAAGCACAAGCGAGTGTTTCCCTCACATCCCAAGGGCCATGTAGCTTTGGCCAATGACCCAGCACACCTGCAGCAGAGCTTCCAGATGTCCCTGATACCTGTTTAAAGAGCTATTTCATAGGGCCCAGGCTCCTTCTCATTCTGTTATGAATAAAGGCAAGAGCTAAGCTAAAGTTTCAGATAAAGGAAAGGGTAGAATCTTCCACTGTTTTGCTCTATATTGAAGCCTACCATTCATATCAATGGGAAAACACTGCACAGTGTCTGCAGTGAGTGTAGCATGGTACTAAATGTCAGTATAAAAGGAGTAGATAAGCAAGGAAAGACCCGTACATCAAAATATGTGACAAATAATATGGAGTAAATAATAAAATGCTAAGCTGAATGCAGCTGGGTGTTAAACATGGCTCACAAAGTATGTTTTATGGATGACTGAGAAAGCTGGAGGACAGAGCCAGGCATGGGATGCTTCTGATAGGGACCTGGGAGCATCTTCATTACAGAAAGGAGGAGGAAGAGCCCACCAGCCACGTGCCAGCAAGAGGAAACAGGCAAAATTGGGAAAGAGACTTGAGAATTATGGAAACATGGCACATACAACCCATAACAGGGAATGGTGAGCAATTCAGCTGAATAGATACTAGGCGTGCCCAGAAAGAGAAGTGTGCTTGTGTATGTCTCTGTATACACGGATGACTCTACGGCAGATAATGTGAAATGACAGATAATCAAAACATCATTTAGCATGTATCTATGTCTTGGAATTGATATGGATGGGTAAGGAGATGTAGGGCTTGCAACACTTTCCATGAAATAATGAAATACCTCTAAAGACCTGAGTCAGGAAGAGCTAGGAAGCCATCACGCTGGTCCTATGAGTGCACCTGTCCCCCCAGTCCTGCCTGCAGCAAATGGAACTCTTGGGCTGGGGCAAAACATCCGCTTTGCCTAGTGTGCTGAGGCCAGGCCCCCACCCACCCAACCCACCCTCCTGAGGCAAGGAAGGCAGTTAAGTGATGACTGTATACAAAAGGCACATTCTCTTAGTTTCTGCAGGACTAGAACAAATAATAATTCCATATTCATTATCAAATAAAAGGTATGTCATAGTAATAAATTATTTAAAATTATTTAAAATTATGAAAAAGACTTGCTATGGATCACATTACTGATAATTTGCCAGCAGAGAATTGAATTCCCATGCAGGGGAAAGAAGCCTTCCCCAAGAAGCCTGGTTGACACTCTTCCACCCAGAATGAAGCACTCTCGCTCTGTGCTCACATCACACTTTCTCATTTCTTCCCACAGTCAGCATCAGTTGAAGGAGGGAGGGCATATCAAAGACCGCTCAGGGTGCACAGGGACCTATATCCAGGGCACTTGCATGCTGATGCACCAGCACTACTGGTTTCCAAGACACCAAAGGAGGTGCTTGCCTGTGGAGTAAAGCCTGCCGTGCCCTCTGGAAATCCTTTGTGGGGGCTGGAGAGCACACACAACTCAAAAAATTAACACGGAAAGATTCTAAAAAAGAAATGGAAATGAACGGTGAGAAATTCACGGCCACATACAGTTGCAGGAAAATAGGCATGAAAGTGTCAGGCCTAACAACTGCAGTGGCTTGCTGTATACAGGAAGATAACAATACAAATGCCGTGATCCTCCCAGGCCAGGTGTGAGGAGAGAAGCTGCTAAGGACAGGTCACAGCAAAACCCAAACTGGGTAGGAACCGAAGGGCCGAGGACAGCGTGGCCTGTCACATATCGTCTGGCTTGGGACATTCAGAAACCTGGTCTTTCTTTTCCTCATCTGCCAAATAGACAGTTACAAACCTGGATCAAGCCTAGAGTTTACTAGACTGATATTGTGAAGCAAAAGAAACTATGACAAAGTTTCTTGAGTGGGCAAGCCATGGTTCTCAAGAGTCTTCAGAGCATTGCTCCAGAGCAGGGAAGAAGCAGGACGAAGGATCCTAAGGAAAGAGGGGAGTGAGGGAGGGGTGAGGAAGCTCACAGACCCCACACCTGTGAGCACCAGCTCGACCTGGCTGCACCCAAGGGCACTCCCAGTTCCTCCAGTCTCTGGATTTGACAACCCAGCCTCCTCTCTTGCACAGCAGAAATGCACAGCTAAACAAGACCAAACTTAGGGGAAGCAAGGGCATTTAAAAAAATGAAGCGGCAGCGGGGAGAAAAGAAAAGAATGAAAATTTGACTACAGAGTGTTTATAAAAAGCTGATATGTAATTCAGTGTTTGTGGAAACTTTTCTTCTTTGTTTGGTGGCAGAAACCAAATTGGAGACATGCAAAGTAGGTAAATATCATTTAAAATCTAAAGAACTTAAATTCTAAGATTAAGTGAAATGATGTCTGAGAATGTGCTCCAAAAAGTGCAGGGTATTGTCCCAATGGAAAGGGTTGCTGTCCAGGGCCAAATTCTTCATATGTTTATTTGATGGATCAGAGGCCACAAGAGCTCCGCTGGCCACCAGAGCAGACTGTGAGAGGCATTAGCTGAATTCCAAAAAGGCTCCAGGACCAGAATGCCTCCCTCACATCTACTATAGAACCAGAATTTGCATTCCTAGAGATTCATACTCTTGGAGTTTTTGCCCTCTGGCCTTCTTTCAAAAATACAGATACCTCTGGGAAGGCTGACACTTCTAACTGATTCATTCTAATAAGGTGCAGAGGGCAGGTCATCAAGTAGACATCTGGCTCATCTGGAAGTCACAGCTCTGTTCTGACCTGACTGTGTGAACTTGGCAAATAAACCACTTGACCTTTCAGTGCCTCAGTACCTCCTTATGGGAAAGGGACATTGGGCAGGCAGATAAGATGGACCTCTAAACCCTGAAATGAGATTCCCTGATATATCAGAGGTAGGGTTGCAGATAAAAGACAGGGCAACCGGTCCAATTTGAATTTCAGATACATAATAAATATGTGCTTAGTGTATGTTCCATGTATACTTAAACTAAAAAAAAAAAAAAAAAGGGGGGGGGGCCTTCCCTTCTGGAAGTCACAGCTCTGTTCTGACCTGACTGTGTGAACTTGGCAAATAAACCACTTGACCTTTCAGTGCCTCAGTACCTCCTTATGGGAAAGGGACATTGGGCAGGCAGATAAGATGGACCTCTAAACCCTGAAATGAGATTCCCTGATATATCAGAGGTAGGGTTGCAGATAAAAGACAGGGCAACCGGTCCAATTTGAATTTCAGATACATAATAAATATGTGCTTAGTGTATGTTCCATGTATACTTAAACTAAAAAAAAAAAAAAAAAAGTGTGGGAGTCCTGTATTTTTATTTGCCAAATCTGGCAACCTTAATCAGATGGGCTTTTCTCTCCAGAGGCAAGATTCTAGGGGAAGCATGGGCAGCAAATGGAAAAGGCAGGGAGTGAGGAGAAATGGGAGTAGGAAGGCAGTTCCAAGCATAATGCCGCCTCCTTCACAATTCTTTGAGGGCTGACCTAGTGCAATGACATTCATAAAATGCACCTCACTCAAGGGCTTCAGCAAGATGCACAGGCTGCCAGAGCTCTCCCTGGAAAGGAAGTGGGCTCCAGGGAGAGCTGTCCTAAGCAGTAAGCGGCCACTTCATGCCTGTAATCTGACTCTCCACTGCTCTTCCCAACTTCCTTTACCTCCCTCCCTGGTAATACTCTTCGAAGGCTCCCTCCCGCTGCTCTGTGAAATCCAAGCTCCCTAGAAGCTCCCAGAAGGCCCATTTGGTCTGCTATACCCTACCCCGCAACCCCCAACCCTAGCCTGGTCTCTTGCCCTTCCCACCTCATACCTCATAAGCTAGCTTTCCTCCCCCACCTGCCTAGAAGATGGTTTCTCTTTCTGAATGCCCTTTCCAGAGAATGGCCCTGGCTCCTCCCTCTCTCCTTTTGATTTAGCTCATCTCCCTTGCCTTCCGGTCTCCACTGTGTCCCAGGTGGGCCTCTCTTGAGCAGGTTATCACCCTGTCTTCGAGTTCATGCATTCACACTGTTGGTCACTTCCTACTCCTTGAGAGCAAGTATGCATTTCTGTCTTAACCTCATCTCTGAATCTCTAGTTCCTGCCACAGTGCCTGGCATTTGATGAGTACAGTAATTATTTGATTGGTTAATTATTACATTCGCTGGTCCCTGTTGATTGAGGACATTTGTTAATGAATTGATTAGCCCCTTTCTCCCCAGCTCTGTGCCTCTTCTATAACTCCTGGGGGGGTCACAAATCATCTCTGGAATTAGCCATTTTCTACCCATCCCCATATACCCCTCCTGCACTCTGCAAAGCACTGAGCAAGCCCTCCTCTGACTGCACAACTCTGAGTTGGCCTTTACCCTTTCATAACCTATACTCTTGGTATAGTTTGCATTTATCCAGCAATTAACCATATACTTCCTTGTGCCACTCCCTGAATTATGTTCTGTATTGTCATTCCCATTAGCAGTAGTATCCCATTAGAGCTTTCTCTAGGCAAGGGCTAGTATCATGTTCTTGGTGAGGAATGAAGCCAGGAAGTGAGGCCCCAGCCCTTTGGGAGCTTATACTTAAGGTAAAATGGAAGGTAATCCACATTTCAGCTGAACCATCCTTGGAGATCTATATACGGTGGATTTATACATATTACCTCATGTTAAATGAGAGGTCTGACGCCTGCCCCAACTTTCTGCAAATTCCTGGAATCCGATTCTGTGTTCTTATTTTTTACTTTCTATTCTCATAAAAATCACGATCTTCCCCCTTCCACGGCCCTGCCTTTCAGCTTTCTATTCAGGTCTCACCTACAGCAAAATTTTCATTCTTTTTCTTAATGAAGAACAATTAGTTTCCTTTCATGCCAAGCCTTGGAGGCCTCACCTTTCATATGCAAACCAGGTATTTGTTAAACAAAAAACCCACTCACTCCCCTAAAGGAAGAATGAGAGGCAAATCTTTTAATTTGAAAGATCCTTTACCTTCTCTCCTTTCTAACTAAAGTAACTATTACAGGGAGTAATAGTTATATGCCAGGGGAGCTTGGAGTAAAAAGAGACCATTTTTGACCCAGGAAATGTAGCATTGGTAGGCTGTGTTCTCCAGATTGAGTGTGACTAACCCATCTTGGCATGTCTGCCTTGTGAGTAGGAACATGGGGCCCACTTCTTGGCCTCCCCTCTCGGAAGCTGCCCTCTAACCAGAAGACTGCTGCTTGGGCTCTGAACACACAGCCCTATTTCCCTGTCACTCCCCATCCAGTTCCAAGGCCCACGTGGTACAAACGTGGGCTCTGGTACCCATGGTTGTTCCTCCCAGTCTTCCAGACTCTCTAACACCCTCATCACCCTCCTAGGGACTCTTATTCTCCCAGCCCCCTGGCCGCAGCAAACTGCCAAACTCCCATTTCTTGGAACACTGGAGGAAACCAACCTCTGCTAGGCCCTCAGCAGTTTTCCTTTCTCCAGAAAAGTGTTTCTAGCCTAAACTCAATGGCTGGATTAACTTCAAATACTCTTCAAGCAAAGATTCTCAAACTGGAGCACATATCAGAAACATCTGGAGAGCTAAGCCCCAAGTTCTGAGGGGAAATCTGGGATTTTATATTTCTAACAAGCTCCTCGGTGATGGGGATGCCTGAGTATTGGCTTCGAACTTTGGCTTCCATGTGTCCACCCGGGAGCTCTTAGACACACTGCCCAGCATTGTGGGCCCCTGACTGCAGCAGATATTCCCCATGCGCCCCACTGTCCCCAGGAACACACAATCAGGCTTTGAACCCAAAAGCCAAGACTGTGCCCTAAGGGGTGGCCCTGGCCTACAGCAGCTGTTTGTCCAACATGATTAAAACCCAATTATGACGTGCCTCAGAGGCCAGAGAACTGCGAGAGCTGGGATCTGGCTTGCAGAACAGCATGCATTTTGTGTAACCAGCGTAAACAGAGTGGGGTAGGCGGTCGGGGCAGACAGCTGTTTCCCATTCAGGGACCAGCAGGGCCCAGGGAGTGGGAAGCCAAGCACATCACTGCCCTGCCAGGCCCCTGCAATCAGAACCCCAAGGGCACATCAGCCATTCCACAGAGGGGCAGGGCAAGGGGAATGAGGCCATGGAGGGGGGACCCAGAGGACACTGAGACTGAGTACGTAGGCTATACCCAGCAAAATGTCCTGATGCTTTAAGGAGGGGGTAACTATTGATATAAAGTTTTGTCATGACTAATTTGCATCCTGGGATTCTGAGGAAACTCAGCCTTACCAAAGAAAGGGCTGGAAGGGGTGCCTCTGATGGGGGTGTTTCTCTGATGAGGTGTTTCTAAGAAAGTGGTCAGAAAACCAGGGCCATTAGAATCCCATTGGCATTTACAGAATGTGCAGATTCCCAGGTCCCATCAGGTCTACAGAGTCAGAACCTCTGGGGGTAACCCCAGGCCCAGCCTGGGAATCTGCATGCTACAAAATCTCCCCAACTGATTGTTCTGTTCACTGATGTTTGACCGGAGCAAGAGTGGGTTGGGTTTCACAGGCAGGAAGCTGAGGTCCTTTTCAGTGCCTTTTCTTCCAATCTATAAATGGTGTCTAGCCTCTTCTGACAGGTCTGGCAATCAAGGACCCCATGGACCATAAGGAATGACTCTCTTCTGTACACTGTACCCCAAAGACCACGTGTTCTCCAGCGCCAAGGGAAGCACTTGGCTTCTCATTCTTGGCATTTTCTATATCAATCTATTTAGTAATCAACAATTATTTACTGAATACCAATTTTGTGCTTATCACTCCACCAGGCAAATACAAAGGAGAGGAAGCACGGTGAGATAAATACAACTCAGGCACGATGGACACACTAAGGCAAAAAGCACAGAGAGTGAGTGAACTGGACAGAGGGAGTGTTATTTAAACTCTGTTACAATCAGTGTCATAGTCACCTACCTGTTATGAGTTTAATTCAGAAAATCGATATGCCTCCCATAATCCAAAAGCAATGATAGCAATAACCTCTATTTATGGGATATTTACATAGTGCCAGGTGTGGTACAAATGTATTTCCCTTATATTACCTCACTTAATCCTCTCCAAAACCCAACGAGGTGGGTACAACTATTTTTCAAGTATAAATGAGGTTTCTGAGCATTGTGGTTATTAAATACATGCCCAAGTTTACACAGCTGTAAGAGCTGGAGTTAGAAAGTGGGCTTAGTTGTGCCTGATTCCAATAACCTGTGTCAGTCTTGTGGCGTGACAATCATGAATAATCTAGGTGTAATGTACTAAAATGTCAGAAATGGGAAAGATAATTAAAAGGCATAATGGCACCCCAAAGGAAGAAATGGGCAAAGAAGTGTGTAGAAGTTAGGAGTAAACTTCATGGAAGAAATGGACCTTTGAAAGGGAGATTCTGAAACTCCCTGAACTAACAGGTACCCTTTGACCACATGTCTTTCTATATATAGAACAGAGGCTGAAAAGCCCTGGGGATCCCTGACAGAAAGGTTAAGTCTAAGATGATCCACGAAAACAAGTCAAACTGAGCTTGCTCTTCACTTCATACTATTCTGCGTCAGTTGAGACCAGGATAAGAACAGTTCATCACTGGCAATGTTCACAAACAGGCCTCTGCTAGATTCACAAAATGTACAACTGGGCTTGTGCTTCATTTTTTAAAGGAGGATTGGGAATAAAAACAAAAAGGAAAAGACAACTTTATACAAGGCCTTACCGAATAAGCACTCTGGAAAGTCACTAAGCAGAAAATTGAATTTAAGTTTCTCCAAACGAGACATATTCCCCATCCTCCCAATGCTTTGTTGGAATGATCCACTCCCTCTATAAGGAAGTCATGAAACCAAGGAAACACTTAAAACTAGAGAAAACACTATGTACTATTTTGTGAATCCAGACTTTTGGAATCAATTCAAATGCTCAATGTATAGAGTTTCTTTACCCCACATACACACCTCCCACAATAGTGCACAGTACTTTCAATCTCCTTGCAACAGTATGTTTTAAAACATCTGTGTTTTTCATGTATTCGCTATTTACAGAGGATGAGAATAAAATTGTATTCTGGCCAGGAAAGCACAGCAGTATCCCCAGTCACTGAGTTCTGAAGGCTGCCCCACCCAGCTTCCATCTTATCAAGTCCCAAAAGTTTCCAACACACAAGATAGGCAGAAATGCCCTTTGTATAGGCAAAAAGGAGATGGGAAATTGTCCTTGTGATTGGAGAAGCTCCAAATATCTCTATACCTCCTCTTCCCTTAGTCTGAAATTCTGCCCTTAGAGATGCCTCTAAGGATTTTACAGTAAGAATCATCTGGAAAGAGCCTTTGAGATCACCTAGGTCAGTCCCCAAATTTTAGGGTTGGGTAAACTGTAGCTATGTAAGGTTACCACCTTGCAAAAGGATTCAGGTTTTCAACTGAAGCAGCCTTTCTCAATGTTAATTTGTTTCGTATAACGTTGACCCCTTCTGACCTTGGGTCAAAATAAGTGTCCCATGTTCAAATCGCTTTGGGAAATGCTGCACACAGTATATCACCTCCCTTCTTTCTTTTGTAGATTCACAGCACAGATTACTGGATTAAAGATTCCAAGAAGTTCTACTATCAAGAACCAACTTTTTTTTTTCCCCCAAACAGTTTAGCTACTTAAAATTTTTACAATATGATTTCTACTAACATGCAGAGGAATGAGTGTCCTTGTGTAAGCCATTTGGAAAATACTACATGATATCGTAGTGTGTTCTCTCCTCTACCAGGAAAACAATTAAAGGCAGTATTTTATACTAATTCACATTCAGTTACTTAGGACTTATCAAGTCTCAGTTTCCCCTTGGCAAGAAGAGTTAAGCAGTGGTAAGGAATCTGGATACAAAGAATAAGGATCTGAGACATGCTAAACAAACTTTGACAGCAATTTGGCATTGGTCATGGCCAAATTTTAAAGGTGGGACTTTGCCCGGCCAAAGGGATTAAATTCAAAGACCAAAGCAACTGACCACTTTGCTCCTCTGTTGTAGAAATCTTCCCTGGTTTCATCTTTAGAACTCTTTTTGCTCCAGGACTACTACTTCCTACTACAAGGCTACTTTCTCACATTTTTGGTATATTCTCTAAGCATAATCATTGTGGCAGACATGCCGTAGGTGCCCAATGATGACTTGAGATTTATAAAAATGGCATATTGTCAAAACAGAAACCTGATCATGGTTATTCTTCTTCTGGCAGAATGGAAATTGGAATGTGACTATAGCCCCAGGATTTTACTTTACTAATTCTTATTTCTCCTAAGCGATTAAAAAAAGTTCAAGTATTTTCAGTTGTTCAATTGACTTAATATGTTTAAATAAATTCAGTTTAGATCCATTTTATCAGCAGAATTCAGTCTGATCAAAAGAATTATAGGTGACCAAAAAGGAAAAAAAATCATTAACAGGCACCAATGTAATAGAGTGTATCAGTAACATTTATAAGATATGCTGCACTTGCAAGCATGAGAAATGAGAAGGTGCATTGGCAACCAAGTTTGTAACATCTTAAAGTCTAGGCAAGCTTCAAAAATCTCAAGTGGATCTAAACAGGCCTTGCAGTGGGAACCATTTGTCTCCAGTCCCTAAGTTTCTACTCTGTCCTTAGATGGAGATTCAATCTTATGGGAGAGAAAAAGAAAGTTGGGAAAGAAACTTCCACTATTGTTCATTCTTTTCCACTTATCTGATATCTGTAACTGGAAAAAGGGTTTGTCTTAGTCTACTCCAGCTGCCACACAAGACACCATATACTGGGTGGCTTAAACAACAGACATTCATTTTCTCCCAGTTCTGGAGGCTCAGAAGTCCACAATCAAGGTTCCTACAGGGTGTGGTTTCTTGTGAAAGTTCCCTTCCTAGCTGGCAGATGACCACCTTCTCACTGGACCTCACATGGTAGAGAGAGTAAATCAGGTCTCTGGTGTCTCTTCTTATAAGGACACTAATCCTAGAGGCTCAGGACTTCATCCTTACGATCTCATTTAACTTTACTTCCTTACTCCAAATATAGTTAAATCAGAAGACAGGGCTTAAATATATGAATTTTGTGACACAATTCAATTCACAGCAGGTCTGAAGATGTGAAACCCAAGTCAGTGGAGGCTCCCTCTCTTTCTCGCTCTCCCTTCTCCTTCTTCCATCTATCCCCTTTCAGTCTGACTCTTCATATTATACAGAATAGGAAAAACAGCCAAAGTTCAAGAAATAATTTTCAAAATGACTGAAAACAAATTAGAATGTATCAAAAACACCTCATGTCCTCAGCTGCCCCTGAAATCACCATATTCAAAGAGACACCCAGTTCAGTGGTATCTGAACTTTGATCCACTACATTGATGATGACTTATGGTTCAGGAAACATTGCCAGATTTGACAAGTTAGAACTTGTAGCAGCTCACAGACATCGAGTACCATTGTTTCCACTGCCTTGTGACAAGGTCACGGGTAACCTACTCCACCACATTTCAGTATAACGGAACTTCCTAACTGTAGATCCCTGGGGCTCTGTTGGAAAAAGTCAGCTATATAAGTTAGAAACCACTGTGATGGTCTCTCTTTTTTTTTAAACCAGTGACATAGAGACAGAAAAAAAAAGGATATTTCAAAACATATTTTCAACAATGGCAATATTTAGTGCATAGCCTCTTTAGAAGAAGACTTTGAAATGTGACTCCACTTACTTGGAAGTATAATAAGACCCAGTGTGTGTTTTGAAAAGTTAGTCTTTTACTCTTCCATGCTTTGGATGAAAACATGCCCATCTTCTTCATTTTAAGCCATTAATAATAAGGTCCCAAGGGTCGAATTTGGATTGTTTTATTAAATTTTCACTGTTCTTCCCTCTCTCCATTTCCTACCTGCTGAA
>NW_006792448.1:6478462-6522905 GCF_000442215.2 Lipotes vexillifer
CTGCTGAACTGGAGAGAAAGTGTGTACACCCATGGAGGAGCCAGTTGGAAGCCTAGGGGATAAATAAATATG
Source organism: Lipotes vexillifer (assembly GCF_000442215.2). NCBI lineage: Eukaryota > Metazoa > Chordata > Mammalia > Artiodactyla > Lipotidae > Lipotes > Lipotes vexillifer. The sequence continues at coordinate 6,478,535 of NW_006792448.1, forward strand.
ACACAGTATATAATGCTCAACTCAAGGAGCTGTCATTCACTTAGATTTATTACATTGTAACTACAACATTTGGTTCCCCCATGGTCTCTATAAATTGTGCAGTTACTTTTTGTGGCATGAACCTACTCACCCAAGAAGAGAAAGGTTTGCTAAGTCTTGCTGAAAATGCTGACCATCTAGAGTTTCACTGGCCAGGCTAAGGGCCCAATATACCTGTCATATCCCTAGGCTCTCACATAGGGCTGGGCCACAAGTGGCCTTTAATGAATACCCAGTGGATGGCTGAGATATACATGCTGCAACAACAACCAAAAAATGAGTAAATGAGCTATCATGGGCTCTTTGGCTACTTGATGCTCACCAACTATTCTATCTTGAAGTCTGGTCTGATCAGTCTGGAAGCAGCGAGCAACATACTTCCTATTAGGGAATTTCATTGCAAAGATAATAAATAGGAAAATACAAGTACATTTCTATTGACCTTTCTATGGGCAGTTCCAGTCCAGTGATGGGGGGATGTAGTTAGAATCTAGTTGTCCCACGATCATCACAAGGTCTTACTTTGTTTTTCTCATTTTGGAAACTATACTGAGGGTTCTTTAATTTAAAAGTCCTTGATTTCCTACCACAGACTCCAGAAGAGCTTTTTATAAGTTTCTTCTCTTTAAAAGGAAAAAGACATTTGTCACCAAACAGAACATGCCATCACCAATGGTGAGCCCATGCTCTCATCACCACTCTGCCTGCATCGTGAACTGTGGCTCACCGGCAAGCACCTCTGGGGCCAATGAAGTGAAGGACAGTTGCTCCCCTAAAGCATTCTCAGCCTGCACTGGATACAAAAAGTAAGCTCAAGAAACTGTAGTTTCTTTCCCTGGCCCCTTAGTGGGCCCCAAAGCAGCTATTAGGGAGCATTGGTGCTCCTGGATTTTGTGCTAAACAAACCAATATTTGAACCACAGAAAGGCCGAGCTGGGGCTGGGCTGATCTGCAGGGGCCTCCTTTGTCTGGGGGTTGGAATCATTCCCTGGTTTCTTTTCACTAGTCTTCCCCACCCCCAGCTCCTTCCCCTCTCCCAATTCATTCTTTAAGAATTTATCCTGCTGCTTCTTTAACTCAGCATGTGTCTGGGCAGATGTCCAAGAACGCTCCCTTCAACAAGGACAACAACAGGAACAGGAAAAAAACCCTCTACTTCAATTCAGTCCTCCCTGCTCTGGCTGGCTCGCCCTCTCCCTCCTGGCTTTTCACAGCTCATGATTGATAATGTCGCCCTTTCTCTCACCCTGGGACTCCACATGCCTTTCTATTGGACAACACAGCCTCTGTGAGGCGACCTGGGAGCCAGCCACTAGGCCCTGGGACCCCCTTGGGGTCCTTTGAGAGAGGAAAAAAGAAAGGCCAAAAAGGGCCCTGGATGGGGGTAGGCCCAACAGGTACAAAGTAACCAGAGAGCCGAATGGGGTGAGCTTTTGTGCGAGGACCAGGGCCCAGCAGCAGGAAGAGGCTGGGGAGGGGAGTGAGGGGGTCTTTCTGTACCTCCTCGCCAAACATTTTTTGCCTTAGTAAGAAAGGTAATGACACCGATACTCCAAAGGACCAAGTATATTTTGAAACAGTGAAAATGATGCTACCACAACTCTCCTTTTGAACTCTATGGCTTCCCTTGAAATTCCTTGAGAGAAGATATCACATTTTCAATTGCATTCTGTTACAAAAAGATTCAACTAACATTTATTGAGCACCTACTAGATCTCAGATACTATGCTACTTGTTTGCTCATTCACAATGCCACTTAATCCTTGGAACAATAAGGTAGTAGATACTCCTTACTACCAGATGGGGAAACCGAGGCCCAGAGCAATGAATTCCCTTGTCCTGGAACACACAGCAAATACGCAGCAATGCTGTGGGCTAAGACTCATATACCCATACTTTTTATGCTTTACTCTACTCTTCAGTAAACTCGGAGAAATCAAAGAAAAATTGAATGAGGAGCAAAGGAAGGGGCATTATCATTATTTCTAGTATTATTATTTGCACCATCCAGTAAATCTGCATCAAGAAATTTGCATCACCCAGGAAATTAGTTTTTTTCCTTTCTTCTCATGACTGTCTTGGAATAAATGGGTCAGATGAGGGCTGCCCCAAAGTTGATGAACCATATTATCTGATTCTACCTTGGAAATGTTTTCTTGAATTTCCAATTCAGTCATATATCCTGTACCTTTCAAGAGGGTCAGTTTGAAAGCCATCTGCTTGATTAGGGTTTCTGTCATTTCTAAAACTGCACTTGAAAATATTTTCTACTACATAAGGGACAACTCTTGTTTAAAGATAATTTCAGAAATATTCTGTGGGTAAATCTGTGCCTTCTGTTAATGAAAATGATTATACAAAAGTTTCCTTTTTTCTTGTAACTTCTAGCAAACTTACAGCCCAAGTTAGTCCCCAGTGTAGATAAACAGAGGCTTAAAGGAGCCAGGTAGCTCCCACTCCTTTGAGGTGTTTCTGCTTTGCTTTTCCCATAACTGTTGAATTTTGTGTTATGCATATAAACCTCTGAAATTCCTTTGGAAAGAGAGAAGATATAACTCCCTGATAAGTAAACAACCAGTATATATGTCTATCCCAGGCTGTCATCATAATCTAAAATACCTTATTTTAATGTCCACACCTAGGACAGAGCTGAGTAAGACAGAGCAAGTTCCTGAATAGAAGTGAAAAAAACAACTCTGTCTGACTTGGTGAGCAACGTGCTTGCAGAGTCTGTACCCCTCTCTCCTAGGAGAGGAGCTGGGAAGCAGCTGACCCAAGTAAGTGAAGGAGACGAACAGTCTTTGTGGAGGACAGTGCAGTTTCCATGGCTCCACCAAGACCAAGACTCTTTTGGCTCCTTTATCTCCCTATGCTGGGGCCTGGGTCCTCACCTACTTTTATAGTTTTCTACCCCCTTTCTTCATCTGCTTCCCTAGACACTCCCTTCCCTTATTGTTGCTCCCTCTTCTTTCTTCCTCCTGCTTCTTCTCTCCCCCTCCCCTTCATTTTCCCAACTGCCTCAAAAGGACAATACCTTGGGAAAGGAAAAAGGAGAAAGAGACAGCCAAAAGTTATAATTTCTCATTTAGAAAAATAGTTTGCTAGTGTTAAATATTTAATGCATCCTTCAGAAGAAAAGGTAAGGACAAATCCATCAAAATATTATGTTAGACTCTCAGAAATAGAGGAGAGCAATCAAGAAATCCACCAGCAAATACCTGTGGAGCATCTACTCTATTGGAGGTCCTGGGCTGGTGGAGCAATAGTATTAAAACTAGAAACAAATGTTATTGGAGACCCTTACCTTAGGGAGGATAGAATCTAGTAAGACACATGTGCCACAGTAAATAGCCACGTAAGTGAATCATACAAAACTCTACATGTGATGTTACATGCAACAAATGAGCAGGTGCTGGGGCAGAGTGTTCTAGAGAAGATGTGCACCAGCTTCTCGGAGGCAGGATGCACTGAGAGGTGGGCTCAAGGGAGGGAAGGCTTGAGATGAGCACTGAAGGCTGGGTGAACTCTGGAGAGGAGTCGAGAAGCATAAGGGAGCTGCAGCCTTAAGATCCACGGTATTGCCACCCATCCCCCACCTATCACCTTCCAAGGCACCGTAACTGGTCTTAAGATTAAGGCAGGAGTGAAGGGTGGAACCCAGATGGAGTTTGGAGTGAGAATGAGTAATGCCTCCTATCAGGACCCTGGGGAGTCATCTTCTCAGCCATCTGGGATTACTGCCATGGTTGTTATTAAGCCAAAGTGCTTATACACTAGGATTCATCAAGTATTTCTTTGTCTCTTAGACTGAACTAATCCCATACCTAAATGGTCTTCACCACATTGTGCACCTCAAGAACTTACAACAACTAAGCAGTTCGATGAAAGGAAAAGTCAAATCACCTATTTGTGAATCAAGAGGATTATTCTCAAAGATCTTTTTGGTTCTCACATTTATGTTATCTTCCCTTCTAATTCTTTGGCATTTTGGCTAATAAGGATTACTCTTGTTTCTCTTTTGAACAAATGCCTTTGGTCTCAAAAGCAAAGAGTCTGTTTTGAAAGTCTGAACTTCCTTGACCTGAGAATGACTCCTCAGGTAGTGCTGTCTTGCTGCTATAGGACCTAGAATGCCTTTCCATCAGTATGTGATACTTAAGTCCCCAATCGACGTGCGTTCTCATCACAGAGTAAATGTTTTCAGTACCAAACGATAGAGCTAGGAATAAAAAATAAAAAAAAATGCCATCTATGTCTTGCTGAATAAAAGGTGTGTTCTTCATTTATTTATTTTCTTAAAATATAATTGCTATTGCTAGAAGAGGGAGGGAGAAGCTATCACTGGTTTTGTTTTGTTAGGTATTCTCCCTCAGATGCATGGAAGCATGTATCGTTTTCATTAATATCACCTGCAAGAAATCTATCCCAGGGATATTTATTTCTTTTTAGCCTATTAAATGCTCTAAGACTTATAGTCTGCCTGATATTTTCTGTAGGCAACAATCTATCTAATGAATAACACATAAGGAGCTAAGCAAAGGTAAATTCTCTTTTCTTTCTATACCCAAACTGAAAACAATTGTTGGTGACTTTGAGCCACATGCATACACGTCCCTAAGGGGAGGACGCACTGGGGACATCTCAGAGACCTAGGCTTTCAAAAAGTGGACAAGCCATTGCCATGCATTATGCCCAAAGGCTACAGTTTCTAGATGTAGCTACTGTCCAGGCAAGTTGAGGTTCAGTTCTTCAGGCTGATACCTATGACCTCTTTAGAGGGGTCAGCAGGAGCGGGAGGCCAGATGCAGAGCAGGGGTGGAGACGTGTGTTGCAAAGACAGGATTGCAGTCTAGTGTCCCAACCTTAACACCAAACCCCTTGTCCACAGCAGGTGGTGAATTCTGAAAGGATTTGGGGATGAATAGCTAAAGAATTTTAAGACCCTTTATTCTCTCACATTTTGATTGGAACTTGTTAGCTACTCAGTGGTTAAATATCAACTGACAATGATTTTAGAAGGCAAATTTAAATTGATGAATATTTAGGTGCAAGATGCTGTTAGATGCTATGAAGATATGCTAGAAGAGAGAGAAGGGGAGACAACATGATTATTACGCTCAGGAAATTCTAATTTCCCAGATGCTACCTGGACTGCCTGATGATGAAGGAGTTGGGTTTAGATAGCCTAAGGTTAAGTAACACTCTTCCCACACTCCTTAAGGGAAGGATGGGGCTGCTGAGTCAAACAAAAGGGCCACAAATGGAGAAAGCAAACTTCCTCCCCAAATCAGTCATGCTCCAACCTGGACTATTCCATTCTGCAAAGCAGAAGTCACTGTTGTACTAATAAATGCAGTGACTCAGTCAACAAATAGTGATTGAACACTTATGAGAAAATCAAAGGAAAAAACAAAGAGATAAGGGAGAATTTAATCAGAAGAGAGGGATATCCTTCACCTATCTCTTCTGCCACTTCCTGAAGAAGCTGTGCTGCTACAGATGTGGGGTATGGCTCCCCCAGGCATGTGTTCCTAGTTATGGCCAGCACACAAGTCCCCAAATACACCAAGGGGATCCATGCCCTGGCTAACCTGCTCTGATTCTGTAGAGACTGAACACTGACCTCTGCTTCACCATTTCCACCCACGGTTCTCCTCTGCCTACTGGAGTGAGAGACCGAGTAGTCAGTCTGTTTCAGTACATTCAACAATGCTACAAGCACTATTTAACACTGAGCCATATGTCAGGGATGGGGAATAGGACGGGGTGATCCAAAGCCTCTCAGAAACCAGGGAAGAAGAGAGACAGGTGCAAACAGGAAGCATGAAATGGGGCAGATGCTCTGTTAGAAGGATACCTAAAGGAGCATGGGACCAGCTACAGGTGAGGGAACAACTCTTCTACTCCGAAAAAAGGGTGATATTTGAGCTTGGAAAGTCTCTGGACAGGCTGATTTTGAAAGATCACTCGAGGCAGAAGGAGCATTGCACGGGGGCATAGAAGGAAAAAGAAAGTTTAAGGAAATTCAGGAGACAGCTGTGACCAAAATACCAGGTGCAATAGAAAGAAAGATGGGTCAGATTGTGAAGAGCTTGGATTGTGCCTCGCAGAGTCTGGATTTTATTCTGTGGGTGGCAGGGAGCTGGTAGAGGCTTGCTTTTAAGCAATGCCTTGCAGAGAAGGAGTTAATGTTCTGATTTTGTACATGAAAACAATTGTAGCACAAAGAGATTTTGCCTGAGGCCATTCAGTCAGTGAGGTCTGGAACATAGGTCTCCCTACCCCCAACACAGGCTGTTTCCAGAGTCAATATATCTTTGTGGGAAGCAATATATCTTTTTGGACATCCTATGGGAAGCAGAATCCTTACCTGCCAATAAGAAATTGTAATCCTCTCCTTCAATGAAAGGAAATGTTACTTTGATGGCTCCCAAGTTATCATGTATACAATACTATCAAGTCACTTAACCAGGATGTCCCTGTGACTAGTTACCCACCTGCCTTTCTGCACTAAATTGTGAGCTCCTTGCAATCGGGGACTGTAGCTTCAGTCAGTCCTTCAGACAAGTGTTAACTGAGTAACGTCCATGTGCCAGGCTCTGTGCTGGCCACATGGTAGTCCATTGCAGGTGAACTGGACATGGCTTCTGCTTACCATGCAGAGATAAGTCTGGAGTCATTCCATCTGTGCACTTTCGGTGTCTACACTCAGGGCTGACGCTCCAATACGGTGTGCAAATGACAGCGTGAGCAGAGCTGCTTGTGCTGCATTATTTTCCCCCAAATACCATGGAGGTTTTACTGAAGTTGTGCCCTGTGTGCTCACAGCTTATAAAGGGAAAAAGGAGCCTAAGTTTCAGCCCCTGTACACCCCTCCACTCAGAAACACCAGACTTAGGACAGAGGCACACACACCAGGCCGGACTCCACAGTTCTAGGCCAGAGAGAGGATGAGCAGGTGCTAGAATTCTCAGAGTCTGGTGGCCAGGAAAGCACCCCATCAGAAGCTGCAAGAGTTAGGAAACTAAGGGGGCGAGGCCTTCCACTGCCTTCTAGGGTCCTCCCCCGGTACATTTATAATTCTCAACTATCTTGTGCGATTAAGGAAGAAACTAAAGCCCTGAAAACCTGAAAGGAAAACCACTAGGCTGTAGGTTCAGCTTTGGACTCCAGAACCCAAGCTCCAGCCATGTTACTGCCCGCCCGCCACGTGGCGCTCAGCTGGGTGGCTCTGAGCCCAGCCTGGACTGGCCTGGGGAAAAATGTTCTCCTGCTGAGGAGGCCAGAAAGAGCCGCCAGTGACTGCTGCCACACCCCCATGAACCAGCCAGCCTCCTTAAGCCTCTGGACTGGCAGGCCTGGTCCAGCTTCCAGCTGCCTGCTCAACCTACCACCAGCAGCAAGCAACATGTACACCAAGGGCAGTAGTTTTTGTCAAAGAATGATCCTGTGTGCCCTAACCTGGCTGTGGGTCCTTAACTTTTGCTGCTGCTTGGGGATCATTATAATTTGTCTTGTTCCCAAGGGAACAAGTAGGTTGCAAGCAGTCCTACTGCATTCTGGAAGAATCATTATCAATGGAAATTCTTAGTATCCACTTGCTGACTGCTGGCTGTACTTTAACCCTATGCCAGCATTATCACCTGAGCCAAAGTTGAACAAGACAGTTGCCCCATGCATGGCCTCCGTGTGAACATGAAAACATGCTTCATTATGGGGTTGTGAAAAAACACTGGATTCCCAGTACAAGGTTCTGGGTGGAAGACTCACTTCTGCTCCCGCCACGGAACCTTGAGCAGGTTATTGACCTCTGGGGTCCTAGTCCCTACAGTAACACAGGGGTGCCCTCTGCCCCCATTTGGGAGGTTGTACTGATGAAGTGAGAGACAAAGCTTCCATTTCTGTCTGCACCTCCATCTACTTCCAAAAATGTGTGACTGTCTGCAATGAAGGAAACATATACAGTAAGACTTACTATAAAAAGAAAAGATCTAATGCTTTGTAGAGGAAGGATGAGAAGGAAAGAAGCACACCCATACTCTCAGCTGACGGAGTAGTAGGGAAGCATTCAGAAGTTCTGATGGGAGAGGGGATCAGCGGTGGGTGCATCTGGTGCTTGGTATTGCTGCTCAGAGGAAACCAGGTGATCACCCACCCCCACCTAAGGGGGCATTTTGATTTGTCTTTTGAAAACCAACAAGACACATTTACCAAGTGAAAAAGGGAAGTCTACTCCCACTCTCAAGTATCTGTCCTAATGAAACAATCCCAGAAATAAAAAGCTGCATAAAAATTGCTCAACTGTTTTCAAAAGTCCAATAATAGCAGACTATTAAAATATATTATACACACACACACACACACACACACACACACACACACACACACATATAGTCACTCAATGAAATATTATCTGTTCACTAAAATTGAGAAGAAAACATGGGAAAGTATTTGTGACAATGTTAAGTGAAAGCAAATGCAAATAGATATAAACAATGATTAGATCGCCGCAGGGTTTTTTCACAGAGATGGATGGCAGAGAGGAGCATTCTAAGAACTGAACATAATCCTGTTAGGCTGGTGAGATTGTGTGTGTGTGTGTGTGTGTGTGTGTGTGTGTGTGTTTCTTTTCATGAAAAGAAATCTCAAACTGTTTTTACAAATGTTTTTGTGAAGACAGCTAATATCAAAGAAGTAATAGTTCATGCTTCTGAGCTCTCTGTAGGCCACCTTTAACTTTGCAAAAGGTAGGCAGGTATGATATCAATCTTTCTTAAAAGTGGCTATTGTTACTGGGGGATGGGAGTAGGGGTTAAGACACTCAACAAGCCCCACTAAGGACACTTGTGGCCTTGGCAACCTTTGGTTACTACCCCAAGGGCCATGGTCACTAGTTTTAAACCTAAGGAGTCTATGCATCAGGGTTGAGAGCTCACTCCTTTGAGAGTCTTGATTCAGTGCTGCTTGACCTGGCCGAAGTCACTTCCCAGCTCCTGCCTCACTTCCTCATCTGCAAAACAAGGGCTTGAGATCAACAAATTCTGAAGTCCTTCTCTTTTTTAAGGATCAGTGACTTTATGATTCTCTGAATCTCCAACAGAAAAAAATCATTTTTATAAGTGAAATCCTTTATAATAAAATCTCTACAGTAAAAAAAGAATTTTGCTTCTCAAAAGTCAACCACAGACTAACAAGAGTGTGAATGTGGAGTTAGACAAAGGTTTGAATCTGATTTGCCACTTCCCAGATGTTTATACTCTTTTAGGAAATCAATCAATCTTGCTGTAAAAGAGAATCAAATGTGATAATTTATGAAACTCCACACTGATGCTGAGTGGTCAAAAACACAGGTTAAAACTATATTCAAGCCAAATGGCAAATACATAACAAAATATGTCATATACAATAATCTGTCTATTTTTGGAAGATTCTAAGATACTCTGAAAGGTTGTATATTTCCAAGAACCATAAGAGATTTCTCAGATTTTGCTTGGTACATGTGTCTTGTTGGTTTTCAAAAAACTTTCTCAGGTCACATAATCTGACTGCCCATTGTCACCATGAAGACACACATGTCTGGGTTTCTGTTTGGAAAGTGTGCCCACCCATAGTGCACCTCCTGGTTTGACTGAGACCCATGTTCATCCCAGACCAAGAAAACTCTCTTATTTTAAAGAGTGTTCACAGTCACCTAACCCTAACCCTAACCCTAACCTTAACCACTAGGGTACAACACTCAAGTGCAGTGCTCATTATTTGGTCAGATTCTTGCCTGAGTTCTGCACTAGGAAGGTCTAATGGGCAAAGACACAGACTGGATATTATATTTCTGAGACCCCAATATTTAACCATGTGACCTTAGGGAAGTCATTTGCCCAGTCTGGGCTACAGCTGTCTGGTGAGGGGGCTGGTCTGGAATGTGATTAAGGCTTCAGCTTTCAAATGCAGTGCATCTCTGTGAGCAGCTGGCACTCTTAGTAAAGTCTCTTAGTAAATGCTTTGGTTCTACCTTCATTTCTACATGAAGTCATTTGGATCCACGGCCTCTTGGTTTACCCTCAATGGTGTAGCTGGTCTGCTGCTGCTGTGCAGATCTGCTTCCTGTCAACTAAGGGAACACACAAGATAAACCTGGAGGTCCCTGTGTGCTATCTGGATTTAACCCAGGGGGCAATATTATCATCTGACCCCAAAAAGAACAAGCTCCAGAAGATCGTCCATTCCCTTAAATCAGTGGCTGGATCCATGTTTAATGCATTCTTGTCAACTAAGAGCAAGACACACAGTATTCTGGGTCAGAAAGAGGCGAATAGACCCATGGAGGAGGAAGGGAGGTACAGAAAGTGACAAATTTGAAAGGTATTTAAAAAAAATTCTAAGTGCTTCTTTGTTAAAACTGGAATCCAGAAGAATAAAAATTTAAAGGAGGGGGCTTCCCTGGTGGCGCTGTGGTTGAGAGTCCACCTGCCGATGCGGGGGACGCGGGTTCGTGACCCGGTCCGGGAAGATCCCACATGCCGTGGAGCTGCTGGGCCCCTGAGCCATGGCCGCTGAGCCTGCGCGTCCGGAGCCTGTGCTCCGCAACGGGAGAGGCCACAACAGTGAGAGGCCCGTGTACCGCAAAAAAAAAAAAAAAAAAAAAAAAAAAAAAAAAAAAAAAAAAAAAAAAAAAAAAAAAAAAAAAAAAAAAAAAAAATTAAAGGAGGGGACAATACAAGGTGATGAACTGAGGTATCCTATTCCACTGAACACAGGCCTCTGACAGGTTATAAAAACAGGCAGCTAAAGCCTCATTTGTGGAGAATCTGTACCTCTTCTCTTTCCGATGCTCTGATGTTTAGAGAAGTGGCTTGGGTCCTGTTGATAACTGGACATCAATGGGAAATGTCCCTTCTAGTAAAGGCAGGCATAGAGGTACCACTGAGTTAGAAAACTCACCACTGGCCTTTTCCAGAGTCTGGCCAGCCTCCACTCCCACCCACACCCCCACCCCACACCCCAGCTCTGCTCTTGTGGGTTCCCTACCTCCCCCCTCCAGCACCTTTGCCCTTCAGCCAGCTGCGGACCTCTCCCTGTATTTTCCCAAGATAGGCTTCACAACTGCCCCTCCAGCTGGTTCCTGGATCCTTCCTGAGTATTTGCATTTTAGCCCTACTTGCACCTGCTATACAGACCCTGCCCCTCTCTCCCTGCTCAGGGGTCTGCCCTAACCCCCCTCCCACCCATTAGCAGATTCCCAGGCAGATGATGCCACAGAATGAAAAAGGCCAGTGAAGGCTGCAATTCTCCTGCCTGCTTGCCCTGCCTGTCCTGTTCTGGCTTTTGTAGAAAGCTCCCTGGGAGCCTCTCCCTCCCTACTCTCTCCTCCCCCCAGGCTTCTTCTCTCATCTGCTGTCCCTTGGTTCCCAGGCTCTCTACTGTTTCTCTAATTTGTTTATTGATTTGGGGAATCAAATCACCTTTGTTCAGGCAAAGAAACAGCCTGGTGTTACGGAAGACACATTCATTTGGAATCAGGAAAGCTGTATTAGACACAGACTCAGGACATAGGGCTGGGAGGGTCCTCCAAGATCATCTCCTTCAAGCTTGTCATTTCACAGATGAAGAGACAGAAGAAGGCCCAGAGAGGCTACAGTTTCCTTGTCACTGGGCATCTGTGTGTCCTTAGGCTGTCATTTTGCCTATCTCAGTTTCAGTTTCCTCATCTGCCTGGCAACAGAAACAACATGCTTCAACTTCAAAGCCCATCTTAAAGATGGTAATTGTGTTGGTTGACCCTAGCAGTAAATGTGTAACCTTGACTCCATCCTCATCCTTAACACAGGGGTTCTATCTAACAGGTGGAGTCTACCCTGCTGACTCCATGGACCTTCAGGGACAATGAAACAAGAGAGAACTATAAATGAGAAGGCACCACATGCACAAATCACAGAGATATTAAACATTGGTATTAGTAGGTACCAAAAAGTAGTGTCAACCATAACAACAACAACCAAAAAATGATAATTATGGGAGGTGAAAGATGTGCTAACTAACCTTATTGTGTTAAACATTTCACAATATATACATGTATTGAATCATCACGTTGTACACCTTAAACTTAATGTATATGTCAATTATATCTTGATACAACTGAAAGAAAACAGAAGTAGTGTCAAAAGTCTTCAGATTTCTGGAACCCCAACACCAAGAAAATGACCAAAGTAAACAACAGCAATAGAGGCGACTGGTAGAATGAATCGTATTGGAGATCCCAAATATCTATTGCCCATTTTTCCTTGCCTTGCCCCTGGGAAGTAGATATAGACTCCCTCCTATGGCACTCCATTTTCAAACCCAACTCCTAAAGTTCAATTCAAAAATCTCTAAATTCTGAAGTCCTGATGGATTTCACCATACAGTTTAATGTTAGATTGTGTATGGTCTAATTCTGTCTCCTCAACAAGAGAGATGAATGTGGTTTTTTTTGGCCGTGACTCACGACTTGTGGGATCTTAGTTCCCTGACCAGGGATTGAACCCAGGCCCATGGCAGTGAAAGCACGGAGTCCTAACCACTGGACTGCCAGGGAAGTCCCGAGATGAATCCTTAAGGGTGGGAACTATATTTTCCTTCATTATCCTTTGTTGCCCAACATGCACTGGGCATATAGTAAGAGCTTAGTAAATATCAGTTAGTAGCTTGATTTCTGAACTGAAGAGAGAACAGGAATCCAAGTCTACACTGAGCTCCTGGCACCGTATGTGTCAGGCCCAACAGCTCCACATCTTCCCACCCAGTCCCCCCTGCCCAGCAATATGTTTATGACACGAGAGGCAGCAACATGGCCCAATTTATGAGATTCCAACTGACACTAAGTACAGCTAAACAGAATTCAAAGACCCTGAATTCCACATACTTCATGTTCACAGCCACCTCCACACACCTGTGTTCGTGCTATTTCACTGACCAGGAAAGCCTCCTCTCAAAATCTGATTACCAAACACAATCCAATTTTTAAAAAATCTGCTCGAATTCTGACCTCCTGGAACACCACGTACAGCTGCATGACTTGTGCACTACCCAACATAGGAGGCCACAGTTCACAATGCAGCAAGCTTGCATCCATCCCTGAAGCCTTAAGTACTTCTGCTCACATGGATCTCTGACTTTAAAAGATTTACCATGTGGGTCCCCTAATCAAACATTCAATTAAGTAGGAAGGGAATTTTCTTTAGCCTCTGCTTACTGCTGGAAGCTCCTACTTCCTAGGCCACCTAAAATTTGCCGTCATTTAAGCCAACAACAGTATTTCTGCTTTGCCAATTTTGGATGTTTGAGAAGCCATAGATAACTTTCCCCCTATTTATTGTAATAAATTCCACTTTAAGGAATCAGCGGCATTTGACTAGGCCCTTGGGCTTGGCCTTTTATTCAATTTGCTTCTGATTCCCTTGGACCAGAGCTCCTCCCAACCCCACACAGCAACCTCCACTTCCACATCCCCCACCACCTTAAGCCTGCAGAGGAAGAAAATCTATCCTTTTCCTCCATCACTCTGCCTCTTCCTCCCTACCACAACCCAGAAGAACAAGTGCAAGATTTATGACTGAATAAAAAACAGAAGCCTTACAGCTAGTGTCTCAATGTAACTTCTTCCAGAACCCAGACACATAGGGAGGCTTGAATCCAAGGTCTGCACCAAAGAAGGAAAGCAGAGTGGGATTAAGGAATGAGGGAGAAGAAAGCGAGGACACACAAAGTCTGGGCGGGACTTTATGACTTGGGACAAGCCTTAGTTCCAGAGAAAAGTCATGCTATCTTCAGTTCAGCAACTCTTCCAGGTAATTTTTCCCTGTGTTCTGGGGACGAAGAAATGACTTACAGTCCGGGCAATCGAACCATCATCTAATCTGAAGACAAGAGTTGCTCCTATGTGCCCCTCCATCTCCACATCGCTAGAACCCCAATTCACAGCAACTCCAAGAGGCAGGGTTGTCCTCCCTCACTTTACATATACGGAAACAAAAGCTTGAAGACTTTCTGTTCTCAGCCAGGGACTGTGAAGTACAGCTGAAAACTCAAGTCTGAGAGGCTCTGAAGTCATTTCCTTCTGACTTCAGTCTGTGGTCAAATGCTTTATTTTCCTGACCATCCAGGGAAGTTACTGTCAAAGCCATCATTGTTGAATTTTTGAATATCATTTGAATGTTTACTATTTTGGATAAAGAACCTGCTTCCCCACGCAAAGGGCAAGATTCCTGAGGGCAGGAAACAGGTCACGCCGGGTATATCTTCAGAAGCACTCAGTTAGGCCCTCTGTTAAATTCTCTGTCTGATTTCATTAGGCCAGAGCACCTCTCCACACACTGCAACCTCCGTTTCCACCACAACGGCCTCGCATTCGGTGCAGGTTTTGCACAAAGCAGGTTCTTGGTATAGTTTCAATAGAACTTTGCCCAAATCAAATAAGTGAGAAGCAGTTTCTGGAAGATTCTATCCTCTGCTTTTCAGGTGAGGTTCTCTGACCACCTGTTCTGTTCTAACTTGCCCACCTTTCCGTCCACTCCGACTGGGTTAGGTGCCCCTTCTCTATTCCTCCAGCCCTTGCCTCAACTATAGACCACATCCTCAGGTCGCATTTGGCCTCCATCTCCCATTAGACTGGGAGTTCCTGGAGGGCAGGAAGCCTTGTCCTTACTCATCACTGTATATCCAGCCTATAGGACTTGCTAAATTTAGCATTTCATCAATGGTGTTTGTGAACTCAATACAGGAACTGGACCAAAGGACTTATAAATCTGGCCTGGCAGACAGGGCCACCAGCACTATTCTAACACCCCCACAAATTTGGGGCCCCAGTCCAGAAACAGATGAGGTCTATTAGGGTATCAGCTCTCAGAGGACTCTGAGTTTATGACTCAAGACTTGCATCTGCAGAGCCTTGCACAGTGTCTGGCACACTCTACAGAATGATTGTGTATGTGGAATAAATTAATTACTGAATTCAAACTGGATCAATTCCCATATACTCCCTCTTTCCTCAGAAGGCAAAGCTGTGTAAGTTTCCCTTTTTAATGATTGGCAAAGTCATAGAAATTCAGAGCCTGATGGAGATGGGGAGCTGATTCAAATTTTTCATTTATACATGGGAACTCTGAGGTCCAAGATCTCACAGAAGGCCTCCTACTCTCAGTCTAGCATGCACTCAACTCTGCCACTCTGCTGCACTTTGCAGGAAACCCAAGAGGCTGTGAGGCCTATGGCTGAGCCACAAGACTCTTGGCTTCTTTCTTTCCATCTCTGTCCAGCACTTGTCTCTCGATAGTGAGGAGAGTTTCCTCTAGGAAAAAGGTGGGGAAAAAAGCCTTTCTTCTTCCCAGTTAGAAGCCAGAAGCTTCTCTGTCCTCTGACATTCCAGGAGAGGATCCATCTTCATATGGTATCTTCCAATGGTACTGCCTCAATTTCAAAGACAATCTTCATGAAAGGACACAGACATAGAATGGACTGTTGAACTTGAGTTTTGTTTGACTGTAGAACATCAATGGAAAAGGACTCTCAGAGAAAGAATTTAGTGCCTTCCTCCCCTTTTACAGCCTGTTTCCTCTCTGCTCTATGGATAACTGACACTCAAAATGAACATGTCATTAACATGGGCCCAAAGAGACCTCTTAGAGCCACCTATTGTTAATGCCACAGAAGCGACAACCTTGGCACCACCCCTGGCCTGTGGGGCTTTCACATTAAAGAAAATAATCTTCAAACTAGAGAAAGCCTAGACCTGCTGGAGTGTGGCATTCCTTCCTCTCTAAGGCTCTCATCCAATCAAAAATGCTTATAAACACTGCCCACTACTTGTCATTTTCCAGCTCACATGTTGGAATCATCCCAGCTCACATCTTGAAACTTGATTTTCAAGGTGTTGGTAGGAGGTGATTCAACGTACAACTGGGGAATAGCCATCAGTGTTGGCACAAAAGAGGCAACCACCCAGAGTCCAAGAAAAGGTGCTCTGCCAGGGCACCATTCAAGTGGACGGCACACCATGCCAAGCTGATGTGCAAAAATATCTCAAACACAATGATGGGGAGAGTAAAATGTAGTGTTCATTTAATAAAATAATTCACCCATGATAGCTTGAGAGACCATTTCCTCTCAATCAGCTATTTTCTACAGAAATCAGGGAGCACTAACAATCAATCAGAACTCTAGCCAAATCATAGATACCCAAACAGCCCTTGTGTATCAATAAAAAATTATTGAATTTGAAAAAAATGAATTTATTCAAGCATTTTTAGGAATGAGACCACTAGCACTACGGCACAGGGCATAACCTCTGAAGGTGTGTGTGTGTTTGTGTTGTGTATGCCACGGGGAAGGAGGGGTTGTGGGAGAGAGGCAAAGAGGGATGTCTGTAGGGGCTTATGCAGAGGTTTCCTCCCATGAGCCCCAGAGCGACACTGCCCTGCATTCTCTGTGTCTCCCATAGTCCTGAACTCCACGAGACCTGAGACTGGTGATGGGGCAGCTGCTCAGGCCACCAGTCCAATACACTTGGGCCTACTGGAGCTTATTTCTATAGGGAACAAGGTCACGCTGTTATTCTCCGGTGAACCAGTGTATTGTCCTGTTCAGAAAAGCTGCCACACCCATCTATAGGAGCATGAATAAGCCGACAGCCTCCCTGACTATGCCAGCACTTGGGCCAGTTGCCCTAAGAATCCCCATCCTTGTTGGGACCCCCACTGACAGATTGTAGTTGGAGGCCTCTTGTGGACACTGAGTCATGATAGGTTTGTACCCCCATATGATGGCATGTGCTGCACTGTTGCTTTAATCTCCTCATGGTAGAAGGAAGAAAGACAGAGGCTGACATTCAGTGTCAATGCAAAAGTTTAACTGCAACTTTAAATAAAATTAATTTCTGCCCTCATATTTCCTTAGGTCTGTTGGTATCTTCAGCAGTCATGGTAAACACTGTATTCCAAAAATACAAGTTCTACCTGGTAACAAGTCTTCCATACCCAGGTGGGTAGAGGTCAGTCATAGCCACATGACTGTACTAAGAAGGAGGGAAGATAACGGTCAGCCCTACAGGAAACCCATAACTGTTTTTTTCAACCAGCACAAATATTTCACTATTTTCATTGGTGTCTCCCTCATTTTGCAGAGCATGTGAGGTGGTGCCACAAGGACATACATGAAATAGTGCATGTGCATATGCACACATGTATGTGTGAACACGTGTGTATGCATGCATGCGTGTATTTATTGAAACATCTCAGCCTGGAGGAATGTTCAGAGAGTGATGGAGCTAGACAGGTGCATGGGACAGGGTTGCAGCCTAGAAAATCTTGCTGGACTGGTTTTGTCTCTTTACAAGTAAGTGAATTATGTTATGCTTTCAAAGAATTGAAAATTTAAGATCTGGTCTAAAATTGTCTGCAAAAGACCCACACAGAGTAAGAAACAGAATTGTTTTCAAGAAACCTGGGTTCAACTCCTGGCTCTGACATGAACCATGAGCTCTCAGGCACTTTTCCTCTTGGGGTTTCAGCTTTCTAATGTGTAAAAGGAGAAAGGTCGACCTTTGCTGCACCCTGGACCCCTCTCAGAATCTTCTGAAACTTACACAGCTCTCCTCAGAAAATGGACATATTCATATCTGAATACAATTCTGCATGACATTCCAAGGGATTTATCACCTGAAGCCTCTTCCTAGCATCCCTTCAGGCTCTAAGATGTCCAGCATCCCTTCAGGCTTTAAAAATCTCTTATTTACGAGAGAGAGAGGCATGAACATATATACACTACCAAACGTAAAATAGATAGCTAGTGGGAAGATCAGCTCGGTGCTTTGTGACCACCTGGAGGGGTGGGATGGGAGGGAGATGTAAGAGGGAAGAGATATGGGGACATATGTATATGTATAACCGATTCACATTCTTCTAAAGCAGAAACCAACACACCATTGTAAAGCAATTATACTCCAATAAAGATGCAAAAAAAAATCTCTTCTTTATATTTCTGAGCAAGAAAATCAGGACCTGTGGGCTTCCACTTCAGCTTCTCTTTTCCTCATTCCCTCAACACAGTGATATACCTGCAAAGTTACATCAAGCACTAAAGCTCTAAAGTTCTATAAAACTGCTTCCCAAATCCAAGTGGGTATGTTATGTTAGGAAGCAAAAGATGTTACAATTAAGGTTTTCAATCCTGAAATCAAGTATCATTCACTCAGCTGTGGCAGAGATTTTCAGGAAAGCCTTGGGAATTAATATCCCCTACTGGTGACTCTGTTTCTTTGGGGGGTCTTCTACCTAAAATGTGCTTGAATCTAATTGTGAATGGACACCAGGAAACCATGAAGACAGACGCACATTTCTTTCAGCCCAATATTATAAAGTTACTTTCTCTCCATCTTTATAAAGGGGTTTGAGTACACTTTCCATTTCCTTCCCTTAAAATTACATAATTTTAGAACTTGGTGCCTCAGACATTGTCTAGTTCACAACCTCCATTTCAGATGAAGGCTCAGAGGGGTGAATGCTCACACCAGGTAGAATGGGACTCAGACTCAGTTCTCTCAACTGGCAAATCTTGATTTTTTTCCTTGTCCTTTGCTGCCTATTTCAGAGGCCTCACACAGGAAAATAAAGCAGATTTAATATGTGTTGGGAGGAGAGGGAAGGTGGGGATATTTTATAAAATGAAGAAAAGGGTATCCATGGATAAGAGCTCTCCTGCTGCTTTCCTTTCCCACAAATGTAGTGAGATAAAATCCGTTAAACACATGGGAACCTGTACAAATGGGAGAAATAACCCGTGCAGGGAGGCTCTAAGGGCAATTTCCCCTTTGCAGGGCAGATGGGAGACTGGAGGACTGGGTCAGTCCCAGCACTGGCTATTCCAAGAGGGTGTAGAAACTCTCGCTTTCTGCATTAAGATTCTTTCCTGAAAAGGATTATTCTGAGTGTTTCTATTTTATAACCTGATTATTATCCACTGCCCCCCAGGCTCCAGAGATTCTCCTGTCCATTCTGGACAGATCTTCCATGAATCACACCTCCTAACACTTGGGTTGGACTTTTCTCCATTTGACCCACCTCCTTACTTTTGGACACCTGGGTAACGAGAGACAGAGCTTTTCTTTGAAGGAACAATATTATCTGTATGTCAGACTTCATCAAGGAAAAATTGTTTGACAGAATGTCTTCCCTAAATCCAGCAAAATGCAGAAGGCCACAAGTAACCCCTGGACCTTTTTTTTTATTATTATTTTTGCGGTACGCCGGCCTCTCACTGCTGTAGCCTCTCCTGTTGCGGAGCACAGGCTCCGGACGCGCGGGCTCAGCGGCCATGGCTCACGGGCCCAGCCGCTCCGCGGCATGTGGGATCTTCCCGGACCGGGGCACGAACCCGTGTCCCCTGCATTGGCAGGCGGGCTCTCAACCACTGCGCCGCCAGGGAAGCCCCCTGGACCTAGTTTATACGGGCCAGATCCCTTTATATCCATTTCCCAAGACAGTTCCAAGGAGTCTTTCTGTATGGCCCATTAATTTTCTTTTTAAAGTCTGAGATCAGGAATCACACATACACATTTCACTTCCCTGAGACATGTAAGTCCAGACTAGGAGGATAGGGGTTATATGTATTTATGGAATTAATTTTTTGAATTTTTAGGTTTTCCTGGAGCTGCCCTTATATGAGAATGAAGAGAAATATCCTATTTCTAGTATTATCTAATTGCAGTTTTGAAAGTCATATTACCCAGATTTATCCAAATGTTTCTTATATATTCCTTCAAAAAAATCTAGTTGCTCAAACTCCTGCTACATCCTCCCTACTGTCCCCATTTGAACGTCCTAGTACCTCAATAGAAAAGCACAATATTCACACTGGGGCAAGTGGAAACATTCATGCCAAAAAATTGCCTTTCAGGATTCTGCTTCCAAAAATCAAAACACAGAAGCAACCAGCACCAAAAATCAAAACACAGAAGCAACCAGCACCAAAAATCAAAACACAGAAGCAACCAGCACCGTTGGCTGTTACATCCCACTGCAAGGCACCTAATCCTACTTTGCATAGGATGTGCATCCTGTTGGTGTTTAGGGTGGGGAAATAAAGGAATTGTATCAACCCTCAGTTACTGGCAAAAAGTTAGTTGATGGCAATTTTTTTTTGTTCTGAACATGTTTCTTCTTAGGTCAGTTTCTGAAACTTCTTTCCTGACCTTACTACAACGAATGCTCAAGGGTCAGCAAAATCATGGTAAGATTAGCTTGGGTCAAATGTAATTAGAAAGGGAAATAACTCTAGAGGGGAAATAGGTTTTCCCAAATGTACGTCCTGCTGATTCTCCACACGACCCCCACCACATGTCCCATGAAAGATGATCTCTGTGGCCCCTGCAAGTGTCTTTCCTGCTTTCCTATTAACACACACTCTTGCGTTCTTAGAATTACTCAGTTTCTCTTCACAGATCCCAGCCAGCACATGCTTAACAGTCTCCCCTCTGAAGGCTTCCTGAGCTACCCTGGTTAACCCTGACCTTTCCTGACTCTGAAATCATTGCCTCAAATAAAACTTAACTGGCAAATGGTAAATTTCAGTTGAACTAGTAAAGACTTGAAAATGAATGGCACAAAGATAATAAACAGCAAGTGTTGGTGAGGATGTGGAAAAAAGGGAAACTTTGTGCTCTGTTGGTGGGAATGCATATGGGTGCAGCCATTATGGAAAAAAGAATGGAGATTCCTCAAAAAAACTAAAAATAGAACTACCATACAATCTAGCAATTTCACTTCTGGGTATTTACTCAAAGAAAATAAAAACACTAATTTGAGAAGACATATGTGCCCCCGTGTTCATTACAGCATTATTCACAATAGCCAAGATATGGGAGCAACTTGGTGCCCATCAATAGATGGATAGATAAAGAAGATGTGATATATATACACACACGCAATGGAATATTACTCAGCCATAAAAAGGAATGAAATCTTGCCATTTGCAACAACATGGATGGATCTAGAGGGTATTATGCTAAGTAAAATAAGTTGGACAGAGAAAGACAAATATTGTATGATCTCATTCATATGTGGAATCTATAAAACAAATGACCAAACAAAACAGAACAAAAACAGACTCACAGATACAGAGAACAAACTGGTGGTTGCCAGGGGGAAGCAGGGTGGGAGGATGGGTGAGATACATGAAGGGAATTAAGAGGTTCAAACTTCCAGTTATGAAATAAGTAAGTCATGGGATGATGTAATGTATAGCATAAGGAATATGGTCAATAATATTGTAGTAATTTTGTATGGAGACAGATGGTTACTAGACAACGTGGAGATCTTTTTGAAATTTATTTAAATGTTGAATCACTACATTGTATACCTGAAACTAACATACTTTTGTATGTCAACTATATCTCAATTGAAAAAGAAAGAAAATGAATGGCAAATGGACACAATCCACATTCCGGATGCTCACATAAGGAAGTATAAAGGAGGGTATATCAGCCAAGGTGTTAATAAGAAACAGATGGCACACCCAAATCAGGATAGCTAAAGAGAATTAATTTACCACAGTGTGGATGATGTAAGGGAAGCATAAGGAGTGACTGATTAATAGAGAAGCTGTTAGTATCTCTAGACTTCAAGTACAGAAAGGGAGCAGTTACTAGAACCACAAGAGCCTCCAGAGGATTGGTAGGTTTTCAGTGTCTTCTGGTCTCCATTCTGTCACTAGAAACAGCTTTCTAAGGGGCCAATATGAAGATCCCACTGCCTTATTTCTAAGCTCTGATGGCTTCTGTTTGTCCTGAGGATGAAGCCCAAACTCCTTGGCTTGCTCTTTCCGGCTTTTCAGCATCAGGACCCAAACACCATTGTTCAGCCCATCATGTCCCTTCCAGAGCTGCCAAATAGCATTATACCTTAACTGGAATGCCCTCTTTAACTAGCCAAGGCCTACTTGTCCTTCAAGATTCAACCCAAATGTCTATTCTCCTTGGGCCTTCCTAACCCTCCTGAGTAACGTTACTTATTTCCTTCAGCTTCCAGGTGTGTATCTCCTGTATCTCTGATGAACACCAAAAAAGGTGAATGCTGAAGAGGGTCTGAGTTTAAGCAGAGACAGAGGGACACGGGCCAACTAGATATGTATTTTGTGTCTGAATCTTGGACTTCTTCCACATCACCATGTGGCCACATCCCAAAGGACCCATTTCTTCTTTTTGTAATCAGAAGGTCAAGATAATTCAGGGAAGATTCGGAAATAACATTTGTTGCTGCCAAAATTGGTTACATCCATACACACAAAAAATATGGAAAACAACTTAATATTGTGAAGATAATGAGAAGAAATAATAATAACAATAATAGTTATTTAGAGTCCCCTTCTGAGGGGCTGGCCTGACCTCATGCCTTTTGATACAAGGCCCCAGAGAGTGTTGGGTTCCAGCAGAAGTACTCTACAGGACATCCTAAATTAGCAATATAAATCTTTCAGAAAGGAATGATCCTACTAGTTCCCCAGCATCAGGAATAACTGAAAAATTAAGCAAGGAGGCATAAAGGCCCTTCAGCAAATAAATTCACAATGATAAAATGTTGACTGGCCCAGGGGATTCTATGTTATTACCATTTGGGGGTTTCTTTGGCTTTCAAAGTTAAAGCGAAACTGCCAAGTACTCTTGGCTTGAAACGTCTGAAAACAAAAACGAAACAAAAGAAAATAAAGTCACCAAATATGAACGGAAATGTCTCTATGATGGTGCATGGATAATTTAAGATAAGATAGAAAAGATTCCATGGTTCTAAATTGAGTAAAACAAATTTAAATGCTTCTTGGTAGAGTAACTACTAACATCGTAACAGAAAACAACAAAAAATAAACTCTTAAGATGGAAAAATAGAATTGATGGACATAAAATTTAGTTCTACGATGTAAGTGTACAAACAGGAAAGAGCTACATGTAAAAGCTACAAAATGTGGTTTTAATATATACTGTCCCCTGTGCCCTGAGTCTTGATCAGCCTCAGTTTGCATTATATTGCCAAGATCATTATGCAAAACTGTTGTCACAGAAAAAATACAAGATTCCTGTCCTTGCCTTACAGAGCTCACAGTGTAGTTAGAAAGTGAAAACTAACACAATTGAAACAGTTGTGTGCCCAGTTGTGTACTGGCTGTCTATAACTTACTGTGAGTGGTAATGGAATCCCAGATGAAAGCTGTCAGTTCAGGCTGAGTAAAGTGCAAATAGGAGTTAGACATAAAAAGATGGGAAGACATAGCTGAGGTGGCAAGGAGGAAGGAAACTAAGTCTTCCCACCATAAGGCACTACATAAGGCGCCACTACCAGAAGAGAAGTTTCCTGTCATAAGCACAGATCTATGGTGGAAAAACAAAACTCAGTGGGAAGACATAGACTTGTTTTAAGCATGTTTAGAGTTTAGGTATTACTAGTAGTCACATAGGTGGGAAAATCCCAACACACTGGGATACGAATACCTTTAGATCAGCAATCCCCAAACTTTTTGGCACCAGGGACCGGTTTCATGGAAGATATTTTTTCCAGGGATCAGGTCGGGGCGGGGGGGGGGGGGCTGGTTTCAGGAGGATTCAAGTGCATTACATTTATTGTGCACTTTATTTCTATTATTATTACATTGTAATATCTATATATAGAGAGAGTGAGAGATAGATATAGATATACAGATATATATAATGCAGAACCAGTGGGAGCCCTGAGCTTGTTTTCCTGCAACTAGATGGTCCCATCTGGGGGTGATGGGAGACAGTGACACCTGAAGTGTGTTGCTTATGTCCAGTCTGCTCCGTAAGATGCAGCTTAATTGTCACTTGCCACTCACGGATAGGGCTTTGATATGAGTCTGCAAGCAATTGATTTATTATGGTCTCTGTGCAGTTAAACCTCTCTGCTAATGATAATCTGTATTTGCAGCCCCTCCCCATCACTGCCTCAGCTCCACCTCAGATCATCAGGCATTGCATTTTCATAAGGAGCGTGCAACCTAGATCCCTCGTATGCGCAGTTCACAGCAGGGTTCGCACTCCTATGAGAATCTAATGCCACCGCTGACCTGACAGGAGGCGGAGCTCAGGCAGGAATGTGAGTGCTCACCTCCTGCCGAGCGGCCTGGTTCCTAACAAGCCACAGACCGGTACAGGTCAGTGATCCCATGAGGCTGTAGAAGCTGGTTCCCCTCCCATGATAGGCTGTGTTAGCTGGTTGATCTTAACAACTGGAGTAAGTGCTTGGTTATCTCATTTGCTGAAAGAGACAGTCAGTCTCTTTTGGACTCCCAAACCCTAGATGTTCTAACCCTACAGTATCAGAGCTGAGCTCAGGGCCTTGCCGAGGCTGTGCAGAAACCCAGAAGAAGACAGCTCATACCTTCAGGTAACAGGCAGTCTAGCTCAGAATAAAAAGTAAATGCCTGAAATAAAGAAAGAACAATTCAACAGACCATGAAAATGCATACTAAGTGGTAAGAACAACAGAACATAATAAAAGTTAAAGAAAGGATATGTCCAGGGTTGTGGCCCCTCTGGAGAAATCCAAAATGACCTTGTGGGGGACGTGGATTTGAGCAAGAAATTGAAGAACTGGTAGGCTGTGAGATGGGAAAGAGGAGGAGTAAGCACACATGCACACCTGCACCCTCGAGCCCACACACATCCTTACTCCCATATACATGCACACATACAGAGCCACAGTCATCCCCATGAGTCCCTGGCAGCTGTTAGACACACAAAGCAAGTCAACCCCTCAGGTCACCGCTGGGAGGCACTGAACACGCTCCTCTACCCAAGTGTCCAACGTCAACTTTTAGTATGCTGAAAATACTCCTATCAATGTATTATTTCATTCCTTGAGGTCTTGAGGGATTTTTCTCTTCAAAGTCTTCCTATACTTAAAATCCCTGGAGAGAGGAAATTTCCTATATTAGTTGCCCTGAAACTTCAGCTCTGTGAGCAGACAGTTGACATCTTAGGAGAAGACAGTGTCTAGGAGTTAAAGCTCACACAGTGCCTCCTCCAGGGACAGCCAGGACCGTAGAGTAGCCTTGTGCCAAAGGCCCACCAGAGAAATTTCCAATCATTAGTTATGTCTCACTGTACAGTATCTCCCCAGGAAAAGAAAGCCAGGCAGATGGATCAGTGGCAAGACCTGGAGAAGGTCAGGCTTCTGCACAGGCCACATAAGAACACTCCACAATAAGACTCCCAGTGTCAGAGATCACTGCCCCATGCTTAGCTCAGTTTTTCCACTTGTAAAGAAGAAGGTTGGATTCAATAGACCCCAAGGTCCCTTCTAATACTAAAATTCCATGTTTCTGTGTTTTAGACAAGTTGAATCATAGTATGGGCTTCTACTTTCCTAACATTGGCTAGAACTTCAGATCCTCTCACAGGCCATGAGAGTTACAAAAATACTTTGAGATCCATTAGTAAAAACATTAGTTTTTCCAAGGTACCCATTAAAATGGGGGAAAAAATCCCAGACACAAAAACCAGTCCTTACAAAATAAGATAGCCACAGGATTGCTTTTAAATAGCTCTCTTACTCCATTACTGACAGGTAATGCTCTGTCAGAATATTCTTCCCAGGGCTCTCCACTGACTCTACAGTTCAATTTACAAAAATTCATTTCATACAACTCTTTGGGGAAATATCTATTGCTTGAAATGAGGTACACTTGCTTTGAAGCAGAGTATATCCCACAATAAGGAATTCAAAACATTTTGGTTGATAACATCCTGACACCAAGATGGCCCAAGCCAACTTATTTATTCTCCCCTTTCTTACCCAAAACATGTCGCCTCACAGACTCACATGAACATGTACTCACTACGCCCTTCACTCAGGCAGGTGAGGTTTATCCATTCAATTCTATACCAGCTTGGTCCATTTTCTTTGTTTCAAGTGTCCCTACTTCTTCAAAATGGTACATATCTGGACAACTGGTGTGCCATGAGGTGAAGAATACAATCTACTTATCCCAGATTCTAACTCTTTTCTTTTCCTGAGTAACTGATTAGCCAAAGAATGTTGCTTGGAAAAGAAAAGGGAGAAAAAAATTGTTCCAATAACATGTTGTCATTTTCCCACATACCTACCTCTCTGTCATTTTCCAACAAACCATGAGAAGAAATCACTACTCAAGGAAAAAATATATATAACTGTCTAAATCTATGAAGAGTTTTCTGCCTGAAAACAGTATATCATGCCTAGGATATGAGGAGGCTCCTTTTAATGAACATACTCTATTTAGACATGAATAAGGAGGAGTTAATAGAGAAAAATAAAAGAAGGTAAAGAATGAGAAAAAGATAGAGCAAAGAGGTGAGGAGGAAAGAGTAAGACAGAGAAGAAGGCAACATAAAGAGAATTTAAGAATGTTACTAAAAATTGTCCAACTCCTTGTCTTCACTATTGAGGAAAGTGAGACCTACAGTATGAGGGGGAGGGAGGGGCAGAAATTGGAGTGTTGGAGAAGAAACAGGAAAAGAAAGAGTAATCAGAGAGAAGAGAATGGAGGCGAAAGAAGAAGAGCCTGAGTCTGGAAGCAGCATCTGTAGAGACAGAGTCTAAGAAGCCTGTGCCCTGAGGGGCACCCCTGCCCGGGCTCAGATGCAGTCCTGTGAACAAAAGCACCAGCTATATTTAGTTCCAATGTAACTTCAGCCACTAGTATTCATTCCACTGGGGCAGCTGCGGCACAGTCCTGAGGAGACATTTTACTACCCACCCTGGAACAGCCGTGTCAAGGGCCTGGGCCTTTGTAGCCACAGAATCCACTGTGTTTATATACAAGAGAGCAGCATTTTGAACATAACTGATAGGACTGCACCAGGAAAGTGTTTTCAGAAGCCCAAAGTCATGACTCCTGTTTCTGAATGATGTCTCTCACCCCAGCCCCTGTAGGCAAATACCAGCTCTTACCTTTTGTGGTGTTCTCTCCTGAGAACTTCCCTGATCTTCTGGTCCTCACTTCAACTCCACAGAGGGCTCTGTGCTTTGGAAGAATACTCTCTGGTATCCTACTCAAGCACCCCCAGACCCAGCTGACCCACAGAAATACCTGTAGGTTTCCTCTGATGCCAGGGGAACATGGCAGACTTCTACTAAAAAAAAAAGGTTTGGCTATTAAAGGGGTGGCAGGTTACCAACCTGAACACCCTACACAAGAAATGAAAACCCTGGCACCACATGGGAGAAGTACTAAGACTGGGAACAGCTTAGAAAATCAACGGTGCTCAACCTGAATATTAAATAATTATGAGTCACTGTTCTGGGTAAGGCATCTTAGTTGAATTCTGGGGGACAAAAATCACACATAAGCATTCCCTTCACTCTCAAGAAGATTCAGTTATGATGCATGTCTAACAACAATCACACAAGGTGGCTCGGGGAATAGATGAATGGGCTCCAGATAAATGCTGAGGAGAAAAGAGGCAGCTGGAATCTGGGAAGGCTGAGAAGATTTTTCAGAAGAGGAGGCTCCTTTCTCCAAAAATGAATAGG
The DNA here is from genome assembly GCF_000442215.2 of Lipotes vexillifer. Lineage (NCBI taxonomy): Eukaryota > Metazoa > Chordata > Mammalia > Artiodactyla > Lipotidae > Lipotes > Lipotes vexillifer. Next base: position 6,506,122 of record NW_006792448.1, read on the forward strand.
CTATTAATAAGCAGAGAGGAAGGAGAAGAACATTCCAGTTGGGGGAGATAAAATAAGCAAATATGTTCCTCATTCTTTGGTTGTGTATAGTTGGACGCTTTTGCAAAACTGAAGTTCCCAATCCTGTGCCTTAACAAATATCAGTAGATTCTCCATAATTAATTATTGGAACAAAAGCCTTGTGCACAAAGGTTTTTGCCAATAAGCAACCTCCTTATCTACAAACCAGAAGCCAAAAGTCCCTCTCCCATGAAACAAGACTAGGAAAGGTAAGCAAAAACTAGCATAGAGAAAGCCTGGGTCCTTGGAAGAATGGTTGTCCGTCCTGCAGAAAAAAAAATACAGGACAAGTGACATTGACAGGGAAAAATGATGGCAGTGCTTGCCCTGGTCTGAACTTGAAAAGAAGAATCCCTAGAAGACAGTGTATGCCAATCATTCCTTCCTGGCAGAGCAGAGGAAGTGAGGAGGCAAGGGCCAGGTGGGGTAAGGAGCTTACTTTAGCCAGAGTTCACCTACTAGCTGTCTAATTCATTTAACCCAGACTGGACTGAAGGAAGGACTGAGAGAAGAACATTCTCTTTAGGTATGAAATGGGTTATTCCCAGTTCAGATGGTTCCCCACAAATACATTAATGACTTTATAGGCATGTCTGCCTGGAAAGGTAACAGTTTAACAATGACACTTGGTAAATGCTCCTTTTGGATTCTGTGTAAATTGAATAAAAGACCAAAGAGCTATTAAAAAGTAGGCTTTAAATTACTCCTTTTCCCACACCTCATTCTTTTTAGATGGCAAGATCAATAAACAAGCCTAATATTTGGTTTAAAAGAAAAAATAGAATACATCCAAACCTTAAGCAGCATTTGAACATGAATGGTCCCAGTGCTGAGAAACACAGGGACACATGCGTGCACACATACACACACACACACACCCCTCACTGGCGACAAAATCAAGACTTCTGCTGCTGAGCATGGCTATGCAGTGACAGGTCTGTGTCATAGTTCACCTGGACAAATCCCCAAATGTAGTCATATACCTGTCAAGAAACCTTGTTCTTCTGCCTCCATAACATCTCCCAAACCTGATACTTTCTACCTAGACCCCCATCCCCATCCTCTACCCAAACCACCACAACAGCTTCATAATTCATTTCTGACTCCCTTCCATCCCTTCTTCATAGAACTTCCAGAAAAATCCCTTTACAAACAAATCTATTTTTGTCATATCCCTACTTAGCCCCTTAATGGCCCCCATTGTTTCTATGCTAGAGACCCCGGGAATCTTTCTCCTGTCAACAGTGGCTGGTGCAGCTGCACCCTCCCTTTCCAGCCTCATCTCTGCCCCCCATCCCTGGTCATTCCATCTGCACTGCACATCCCACTGCACTGACCTCCTTCCAGATCCTCAGCACTGGCTAAGCCACCCTACTCCCTCTCAGCACCTTAACACAGAACCTTCTTTTTGCCTTCCAGACCTTCACAGAAGTTTTGCTTCAGAGTCCTTATCATGTTTGAAATTGTTTATTTACATCTTGACTGTTTGATGGATGCCTATCACCACTAGGGTTGTGAAGATCAAATCCTAGAATGACTATGGAAATCTTTAAAGAACTGTAAACAGGATCCCAGTGGAACTCATAGCTTTTCCATTGCTACTTTTAAATAACTCCCTGCCCTCAAAACAAAATGTAAATGAAACAGTAGTGGTGTCACTTTCCCCAGACATCACAAGTAAATGACTTCCAAAGGTAGGCTCCTTTTTATGTAGGGCTAAGACAATAGCAGGCATAACTTGGTGAACGATTAGCCTTGGGATCTACGGGCAGCAAAGAGAAATCCACTTCCCTAGGGCCAGTGGAGCCACGAACACCAGCCTGAGTTTTGACAATCTCCCTGGTACTGGAACACGTCCCCTGGGCCGGGCACACCTGGTTCCAAAGGTGCCAGCAGCCAAAGGAGAGTAAATATTAACTGTGGTAGAAATAATGAGTCAGTTGTGGATGGCTTTCCACAGTTTGCAAGGTACTGACCTGAAAGGGAGCTGAAAGGAATTAAGATTGGGGTAACTTGCCCACTGGACTGGCCATCCCACAAGTGCCTCTCCAGGTTCACTCACCATCTCCTCTAACCTTTCTCTCTCAGCGACCCTGACCTCTATGGGCTGCAAATAAAGTTCCTTCACCCTCTGGCTTCAGCCAAGGAGGGGCACCAGCAGGAGGTCACAGGAAGGGAGGTGAGTGAGGTCAGGAGCACTGCTCTGCCAGCCTTCTCCCTGCTGGGTCCCCCAGGCTATGTTAGCCAAAGGCCACAGCTCCTACCACGTATTCCCCCAACATGACTTCCTTTTGCTCTCTAGTTTACTCCCCATCCCCAACACGCCCATACATTCAGGGGACTGATCCTTCCCATTTCAAGTCAAGGGTGATCATAGCTCTCCTAGGCTATTACTATTCCTGGGATACTCCAGCAACCTTTGTGGTTTCCCTACACCCAGCTCAGTTCTGGAGGTGGAGAGACTTCACTGCAAGAAGCATACATATGAGCAAATAAGCTGAGTATGAGGAAGTAAGGAATGTGCTCCATGAGTGCCTGCATTTCTGTGATCTGTGGTGGCTGTGGGACCAGAAGACAGGGAAGGCCTCCTGAAGAAACTGATGCTTGGGCTGACATCAAAACCAGGAAAGTCTGGGTGGGACACTGGTAGGAGGTTAGTGGAGGGAGCAGGAGAATCCCATGCAGAGGGAACAACCTGTTCCAAGGTCCTGTCACACCTTCTTTCCCTCATACTTGCTGACTCTCATACAAAGGGTCTTAGCCCTTTATTTCATTTGGTTATTTAAGCTTTTGTGGGGAACACATTTTGCCATTTTAAATAAATGCACAAATATGAAACGTTGATGATAATAATCATGTTAATAAAAATCCTCTAGTATACATAAAAACTTCTTGGCAGCCCAGACTTTGTCCACAGCACCTAGCACATTGGCAAATATACATAGAGTTGAAGTCCAATAAACATATTTCAATGGACTAAATGTTTGTGGTCTCTCAAAATTCATACATTGAAAACCCTAACCTCCAATGTGATGGCATAAGGAGGTAGGGCCTTTGGGAGGTGATTAGGTCATGAGGGTACAGCCCTCATAAACGGGATTAGTGCCCTTATTATAAAAGGGACCCCAGAGAGCTCTCTTGCTCCCTTCCATCATGTGAGAATACAACAAAAAGATGCAGTCTGCAACCTGGGAGAGGGCCCTCCCAGAACTTGACCTTGCCAGCACCCTGACCTCAGACTTCCAGCCTTCAGACCTATCAGAAACAAATTTCTGTTTTAAGCCACCCAGCCTACAATATTTTGCTATAGCAGTTCAAACTAAGACACATTTGCAACTGACTGATTGGTTGACTGACTGAGGAGGAAAATCCAGCAGAGACCTAGCACTGCCTGTCACTGCAGGTGGGTGTATAAAATGCAGGTGAGCTGACTTCTAACTAAGTTGCAGGTTGACCTCGGACAAATTACACTTATCTTCAGATAACATTTGCTCAGGTCTCAGGTCCTAGGATGGGAGATAAGCAAGAGTTATTTTGGTCCCTGGTATGCCTCAGAGAAGAACTGGGACACAAGTGGTGACCTCCGTTCAGGGGGTAACATGTTAAATTCAGCCTCACGTGTGGGGTTTCATGCTGCCCAGTTCCCACAAATTGGAGGTTTCCCTAGAACCCACAGTTACCATAGTTGAAAGGCCCAATGCCTGAAAAATGATGCATTTTCTGCTAAAGGAAAAGTGACATTTTATCCTATTTTTTTAATTTAATTTAATTTTTTTATACAGCAGGTTATTAGTTATCTATTTCATACATACTACTGCATATATGTCAATCCCAATCTCTCAGTTCATCCCACCACCACCCACACGTTTTCCCCCCTTGGTGCCCATATGTTTGTTCCCTACATCTGTGTCTCTATTTCTGCCTTGCAAATTGGTTCATATGTACCATTTTTCTAGATTCCACGTATATGCGTTAATATATGATATTTGTTGTTCTCTTTCTTACTTCGTTCTGTATGACAGTCTCTAGGTCCATCCAAATCTCTACAAAAGACCCAATTTTGTTCCTTTTTATGGCTGAGTAATATTCCATTGTATGTATACACTACATCTTTATCCATTTGTCTGTTGGACAATTACGTTGCTTCCATGACCTGGCTATTGGAAATAGTGTTGCAATGAACACTGGGGTGCATGTGTCTTTGAATTATGGTTTTCTCTGGGTATATGCCCAGTAGTGGGATTGCTGGGTCATATGGCAATTCTGTTTTTAGTTTTTTAAGGAAACTCCATACTGTTCTCCATAGTGGCTGTATCAATTTACATTCCCACCAATAGTGCAAGAGGGTTCCCTTTTCTCTACACCCTCTCCAGCATCTCGTTTCTAGATTTTCTGATGATGCCCATCCTAACTGGTGTGAGGTGATACCTTATTGTAGTTTTGATTTGCATTTCTCCACTAATTAGTGATGTTGAGAAGCATGTGCCTCTTGGCCATCTGTATCTCTTCTTTGGAGAAATGTCTATTTAGATCTTCTGCCCATTTTTTGATTGGGTGGTTTGTTTTTTAAATACTGAGCTGCATGAGCTGTTTACATATTTTGGAGATTAATCCTTTGTCCATTGATTCGTTTGCAAATATTTTCTCCCTTTCTGAGGGTTGTCTTTTCGTCTTGTTTATGGTTTCCTTTGCTGTGCAAAAGCTTTGAAGTTTCATTAGGTCCATTTTTGTTTATTTTTGTTTTAATTTCCATTACCCTAGGAGGTGGGTCAAAGAAGATCTTGCTGTGATTTATGTCAAAGATGCTCTTCCTATATTTTCCTCTAAGAGTTCTATAGTGTCCGGTCTTACATTTAGGTCTTTAATCCATTTTGAGTTTATTTTTGTGTATGGTGTTGTTAGGGAGTGCTCTAATTTCATTCTTTTACATGTAACTGTCCAGTTTTCCCAGCACCACTTATTGAAGAGACTGTCTTTTCTCCACTGTATATCCTTGCTTCCTTTGTCATAGATTAGTTGACCATAGGTGCGTGGGGTTTATCTCTGTGCTTTCTATCCTGTTCCATTGATCTATATTTCTCTTTAGGTGCCAATACCATATTGTCTTGATTACTGTAGCTTTGTAGTATAGTCTGAAGTCAAGGTGTCTGATTCCTCCAGCTCTGTTTTTTTCCCCTCAAAATTGCTTTGGTTATTCGGGGTCTTTTGTGTCTCCATACAAATTTTAAGATTTTTTCTTCTAATTCTGTAAAAAATGCCATTGGTAATTAGACAGGGATTGCATTGAATCTGTAGATTGCTTTGGGTAGTATAGTCATTTTCACAATATTGATTCTTTCAATCCAAGAACATGGTATATCTCTCCATCTGTTTGTGTCATCTTTGATTTTTTTCATCAGTGTCTTATAGTTTTCTGAGTACAGGTCTTTCATCTTCTTAGGTAGGTTTATTCTTAGGTATTTTATTCTTTTTGTTGCAATGGTGAATGGGATTGTTTCCTTAATTTCTCTTTCTAATCTTTCATTGTTAGTGTATAGGAATGCAACAGATTTCTATATTAATTTTATATCCTGCACTTTATCAAATTCATTGATGAGCTCTAGTAGTATTCTGGTGGCATCTTTAGGATTCTCTATGTATAGTATCACATCATCTGCAAACAGCGACAGTTCACTTCTTCTTTTGCAATTTGTACACCTTTTATTTCTTTTCCTTCTCTGATTGCTGTGGCTAGGACTTCCAAAACTATGTTGAATAAGAGTGGTGGGAGTGGACATCCTTGTCTTCTTCCTGATCTTAGAGGAAATGCTTTCAGTTCTTCACCATTGAGAATGATGTTTGCTGTGGGTTTGTCATATATGTTGAGGTAGGTTCCATCTATGCCCACTTTCTGGAGGGTTTTTATCATAAATCGGTGTTGAATTTTGTCAAAACCTTTTTCTGCATGTACTGAGATGATCATATTGGTTTTTATTCTTCAGTTTGTTAATATGGTGTATCACATTGATTGATTTGCACATATTGAAGAATCCTTGCACTCCTGGGATAAATGCCACTTGGTCATGGTGTATGATCCTTTTAATGTGTTTTTGGATTCTGTTTGCTAGTATTTTCTTGAGGATTTTTGCATCTATATTCATCAGTGATATTGGCCTGTAAGTTTCTTTTTTTGTAGTATCTTTGTCAGGTTTTGGTATCAGGATGATAGTGGCCTCATAGAATGAGTTTGAGAGTGTCCCTTCCTCTGCAAATTTTTGGAAGAGTTTGAAGAAGGATGGGTGTTAACTCTTCTCTAAATGTTTGTTAGAATTCACTTGTGGAGCCATCTTGTCCTGGATTTTTGTTTGTTGGAAGATTTTTAACCACAGTTTCAATTTCATTACTTCTCATTGGTCTGTTCACAGTTTCTATTTTTTCCTGGTTCAGTCTTGGAAGGTAATACCTTTCTAAGAATTTGTCCATTTTATTGGCATAGAGTTTCTTGTAGTAGCGTCTTATGATGCTTTGTATTTCTGCAGTGTCCGTTGTAATTTCTCCTTTTTCATTTCTAATTTTCTTGATTTGAGTCCTCTCCCTCTTTTTCTTGATGAGTCTGGGTAAAGGTTTATCAATTCTGTTTATCTTTTCAAAGAACCAGCTTTTAGTTTTATTGATCTTTGCTATTGTTTTCTTTGTTTCTGTTTCATTTATTTCTGCTCTGATCTTTATGGTTTCTTTCCTTCTACTAACTTTGGGTTTTGTTCATTCTTCTTTCTCTAGTTCTTTTAGGTGTAATATTAGATTGTTTATTTGAGAGTTTTCTTGTTTCTTGAGGTAGGATTGTATTGCTATAAACTTCTCTCTTAGAACTGCCTTTGCTGCATCCCACAGTTTTTGGATTGTCGTGTTTTCATTGCCGTTTGTCTCTAGGTATTTTTTGATTTCCTCTTTGATTTCTTCAGTGATGCCTTGGTTATTTAGTAACGTATTGTTTAACCTCCATTTTTGTGTGTTTTTTACATTGTTTTCCCTGTAATTTATTTCTAATCTCATCGTTGTGGTCAGAAAAGATGCTTGATATGATTTCAATTTTCTTAAATTTACCAAGGCTTGGTTTGTGACCCAAGATGTGATCTATCCTGGAGAATGTTCCGTGTGCACTTGAAAAGAAAGTGTAATCTGCTGTTTTTGGATGGAATGTCCTATAAATATCAATTAAATCTATCTGGTCTATTGTGTCATTTAAAGCTTCTGTTTCCTTATTAATTTTGGATGTCTGGATGATCTGTCCATTGGTGTAAGTGAGGTGTTAAAGTCCCCCACTATTATTATGTTACTGTCGATTTCCTCTTTTATAGCTGTTAGCAGTTGCCTTATGTATTCAGGTGCTCCTATGTTGGGTGCATATATATTTATGATTGTTATACCTTCTTCTTGGATTGATCCCTTGATCATTATATACTGTCCTTCCTTGTCTCTTGTAACAGTCTTTATTTTAACGTCTATTTTGTCTGATATGAGTATTGCTACTCCAGCTTTCTTTTGATTTCCATTTGCATGGAATATCTTTTTCCAACTTCTCACTTTCAGTCTGTATGTGTCCATAGGTCTGAAGTGGGTCTCTTGTAGACAGCATATATTGGGGTCTTGTTTTTGTATCCATTCAGCGAGCCTGTGTCTTTTGGTTGGAGCATTTAATCCATTCATATTAAAGGTAATTATTGAATGTATGTTCCTATTACCATTTTCTTAATTCTTTTGGGTTTGTTTTTGTAGGTCATTTTCTTCTCCTGTGTTTCCCATTTAGAGAAGTTCCTTTAGCATTTGTTGTAGGGCTGGTTTGGTGGTGCTGAATTCTCTTAGCTTTTGCTTGTCTGTAAAGCTTTTGATTTCTCCATCAAATCTGAATGAGATCCTTGCCATGTAGAGTATTCTTGGCTGTAGGTTCTTCCCTTTCATCACTTTAAATATATTGTGCCACTCCCTTCTGGCTTGTAGTTTCTGCTGAGAAATCAGCTGATAACCTTATGGAAGTTCCCTTGTATGTTATTTGTCATTTTTCCCTTGTTGCTTTTAATAATTTTTCTTTGCCTTTAATTTTTGTCAATTTGATTACACTGTGTCTCGGCGTGTTTCTCCTTGGGTTTATACACTGCCTGGGACCCTCTGTGCTTCCTGGACTTGGGTGGCTATTTCCTTTCCCATGTTAGGGAAGTTTTCAAGTATAATCTCTTCAAATATTTTCTTGGGTCCTTCTCTCTCTCTTCCCCTTCTGGGACCCCAAAATACGAATGTTGGTGTGTTTAATGTTGTCCCAGAGGTCTCTTAGGCTGTATTTATTTCTTTTCATTCTTTTTTCTTTATTCTGTTCAATGGCAGTGAATTCCACCATTCTGTCTTCCAGGTCACTTATCCATTCTTCTGCCTCAGTTATTCTCCTGTTGATTCCTTCTAGTGTATTTTTCATTTCAGTTATTGTATTGTTCATCTTTGTTTGTTCTTTAAGTCTTCTAGGTTTTTGTTAAATATTTCTTGCATCTTCTCAATCTTTGCCTCCTTTCTTTTTCTTACGTCCTGGATCATCTTTACTAGAATTATTCTGAATTCTTTTTCTGGAAGGTTGCCTATCTCCATTTCATTTAGTTTTTTCTGGGGTTTTATTTTGTTCCTTCACTTGGTACATATTCCTCTGCCTTTTCATTTTGTCTATCTTTATATGAATGTGGTTTTCATTCCATAGCCTGCAGGATTGTAGTTCTTGCTTCTGCTGTCTGCTCTCTGGTGGATGAGGCTATTTAAGAGGCTTGTACAAGCTTCCTGATGGGAGGGACTGGAGGTGGGTAGAGCTGGGTAAAACTTTAATCTGCTTGTCTGCTGATGGGTGGGGCTGAGTTCCCTCCCTGTTGGTTGTTTGGCCTGAGGTGACCCAGCGCTGGAGGTTACAGGCTCTTTGGTGGGGCTAATGGCAGACTCAGGTCTCTGGGAGGGCTCATGCCAATGAGTACTTCCCAGAACTTCTCCTGCCAGTGTCCTTGTCCTCACGGTGAGCCACAGCCACCACCCCTCCTGCAGAAGACCCTCCAACACTAGCAGGTAGGTCTGGTTCACTCTCCTATGGGGTCACTGCTCCTTCCCTCTGGGTCCTGATGTGCACTCTACTTTGTGTGTGCCCTCTAAGAGTGGAGTCTCTGTTTCCCCCAGTCCTGTCAATGTCCTGCAATCAAACCCCACTAGCCTTCAAAGTCTGATTCTCTGGGAATTCCTCCTCCCATTGCCGGGCCCCCAGGTTAGAAAGCCTGTCATGGGGCTCAGAACCTTCCCTCCTGTGGGTGGACTTCTGTGGTATAACTGTTCTTCAGTTTGTGAGTCACCCACCCAGTGGTTATGGGATTTGATTTTATTGTGATTGTGCCCCTCGTACCATCTAATTGTGTCTTCTTCTTTGTCTTTAGATGTGGGGTATCTTTTTTGGTGAGTTCCAGTGTCCTCCTGTCAATGATTGTTCAGCAGTTGGTTGTGATTCCGGTGTTCTTACAAGAGGTAGTGAGTGCACGTCCTTCTACTCCGCCATCTTCAAAAGTGATATTTTTGATTCAGCCATGTTTTCTTTTTTTTTCTTTCTTTTCACCTGTCAGTATAAGTTTCATTCATGTCTATCTCCCTATACCTCAAAGTTATAAAGAATCCAAGAAGGACAGAAAAGTCAAACTTCATTTTACACGAAGGTATTTTATTGCACCAGATAGAAAACGTGTAGGGCAGAGATTCAGAGCCATTACTGTAATTAACCTGAATGTGGCCTCAGACACTATCCTTCTCTGGGCTCAGTTTTCTCATCTGTAAAATGAATGGCTTGTATTAAATGATCTATGAGATCCTTGAATGTTATCATTTTAAGCACCATTCTTTTTCTTTTCTTTTTTTTTTTTTAATTTCAGCAAATATGTCTTAAGAGTCAATATGTGCTCACCATTGTGTTATCTTGGGGGTAGCATACCATCCATATCCCACAAGGGTCCTTATCTTATGCATAATGGGCCTCCTGGGAAGGTCCTTGAATCTCTTGATAATGAATACAGCATTTGTGCCTATGTGTACTTTTCCTAGAAAAAAGGGTCCATAACTTTTAGGTCCATATATGAGTCCTACGTGTTTTTAGCAGAAAAGCATAGGTGTGAATGTGCAGACGATAGATCTCAGATGAGATGTGAATGTCTCAGATGTGTTCACCAGAGACCAATCCCAGAAGCAGATACACCCATCCAGCCACTATGTGCTGTGGGTTCAAAGGAAGACAAAACCCTGGGACCTCATATTTAGGAAGATTTTAGGAACAGGATGGCTCCTGATTTGAGATGGGATCAAGGGAGGTGGAATGCTAAAGAGGAGAGTTTGGGAACCCCATGCAAAAGTATACTTCTGGGTAAAATATGCTGTGTTCTCAAACACATAAACCTGGCCGCTGTACTAATTTAGCCCTCTCTCCACTGCACCTGAGGGTCACACACTTTCTTCTTCCTGCCTGTCTTCTATTAGCCCCAGCATCACAGTTCTGGGTTCAAGAGAAGAACAGGGCTTGGTTTCGTGACTGGGAGTCCACCCCAGATAGAGCGGCTCTTTTTGCCCGGAGAAGGCTGGGAGATCTTGTGTCTATATCTATTACTCAGCCTGGATGGGGAGGCACACCAGGCCACACAATGGGTGGGGACAGGGGAGTTGTTTGGGGCCTTTCCTGAGGGTGACAGAGAACAAGCCATGACAGTTCTGAGATTACTGCAAAACAGATCTCATCAATGATCTTAAGGTAAATTTGAAACATATAGTGACAGAGTGGAAGTTACACCATACACAGTTATACATGCATGTGAGAAAACATAAACATAACCATGTATAAGTTGAGGCTTAGGAATTATAACTTATAGAGTAAATGCTATTATCCAAAAGTTTAAACATATGTGAGACAACTCATAGCAAATATGCTGACATATGGCATTGAAATCAATATGTCAACACTTATAAGTAAGAAATCATCTATAAAAATAAAGTCAACCACATTTCTCTCTTTACATTTAGGCCACAAATGCAACCACAGCTGAGCATCTCTGGTTAAGCATTAACACACAACAGGATCTGCCTGTAACTCGTTCATTAAGGTGCAGTGCCCCAGCTAATTAATATATCACCGGCAGATCAAGTTCAGCGAACAATATTGAGCAAGTGCATTCCTAAGGCCTCATTTACCCTCTTTCAGGTGGGAGAAAGTCCAGAAGAAAAGGACAGGGGAGGGAAAGAGGGAGAGATGGTAGAAATCGTCATTTTGCCACTGTAGAGAATCCCACAGTTTATAAAAGTGGTGTGGAAAGAGGGAGAGATGGGAGAAATGATCATTTTGCCACTGTAGAGAATCCCACAGTTTATAAAAGTGGTGTGTATGTGTGTGTAGCAGGTATGTGTGTATGTGTTGGTCAAATCCTGAAATCATGTCATTTGAGGAAAGGCTGAAGGAGTAACAGCTGTTCAGACAAGTAAAGACCGCATGTAAGGAAGGCTATCGTAACAGCATTCTGCCCTTTGTAGGACTGGAGGCTGACTGCAGGCAGAGACGACACTGTCTTGCCTGTCAGTCACACTTCCTGGGCTTTGAATTCTTCATCTGCAATGTGAGCGGAGGGCATGAGATTCCTGGTTCTCAACTCCTGAGGCAATCAGAATCACATGAAGACGCTGTTAACAAATACAGATCCTGGGACCCCACCCCAGATAAGAAGCTCTTCAGGTAGGAAACAGGCATTGGTGTTTTAATAGCTCCCTGGGTCACCCGAATGCACATTCAGTCACACTGGTCTACATCACACCCAAGTCCCCTCCAGGGTGACATTCCTGAGCCCTTCTGGCTCGAAAACTCTACTGGAATCAGTCATATATAATGCTCTCCCCACTTCCTCTGCGGCCCTGGGCAGAACCACGATCCTGAGGGAAACTCAATACATGAAATGTTGATACTCAATAAGAGAGTTCTCTGAAGCCAGATGGACAGGAAGATCCGTGGAAAGAGAGCTCCATCACAGAAGAGCCGCTCCGGTCTTGGCTCAGGACCTGTTTACTCTCTCTTTCAGCACGATTTTCACCAGCTTGGTTATGTCCTTTCCCACACCCAGCAGATTAGAAGCACAAATTGGAAGGGTGGTTTGGTGAAAGAACTGCTTATGTTTGTTAAAGAAGAACCAGCATCCCGACAGTGAGAGAGAAAACTAAAACACTGCAAAAACAGAGCACAGGAACCAATGGAAAACACAGTCTGGGTGCATTTGTTGTAGAAGCAAACCACTCCACTCATTAAAAGACTCATATTATCTCTCCATACTGCTAATAATTAGGGGAGAACTCTACCTACCAAAGCAAGGACATGGGTATATGTGTATATGTTTGTATATGTATTTGGTGATTTTTCTAAGCAATGGTTTCAATCTTTCAAAACACTGGAGGTCAGCCTAAATGCCACTGTATTCTTCTCAGGCTTTTAAAAATAGACCTGCTATCTGTAGCGTTTTCCACATCAAAAATCACTCTTCAGGTTTTCAGCAGATAATGTCACCCCTGGATGTAACCAATAAACAACTTCAGAAACCCCAGAATCTGCAGGTGGGCAGCCTGAGACACAGATAGCAACAGCAATTTCCCCTGCCACTCTGAGTCAGTAAACCCTCTCTAAAATTATTCCACCACCCCCTACCCTACTTCTAATAAAATCTGTAGTGAATAAAAGGAACTCAGGTCAGGCTGTGAGGAAGAAGACTTGGTTTCAAGTGCAGTAAGCAGCAGAGCATGAAAAGTAGAGCTCTAGGGGCCGCTGACATAGTGAGGACCCACGAGGAACCTGGGATTGACCGACTGAGAGACGATGCGTTTTCTTTTAGCAGTAATCACAATTATTTGGGGCACTTTAATAAGTCATGGTTTATTCCAAGAAGAGAGAAAGAAATGAGTAGGAAAACAGCAATGGAACTGTTAGAAGATCCATTAATGTATCAGTAAAATGCTGTGGCAAGCAGTGAAATTATTCACAATAACACTTCCTGACAAGACACCACTCTTTGGCACTCTAGACCCACTGCTCTTGAATAAAAGCAGCCCTCTACCGACTTGCTTTACTGCCGCATGGGAATCATAAGTTTCTTGAAACCAGAGGGTAGGACCCCTGACAAATCTGAGAAGGCCATGATCTTCTACTTTATCTGCGTCCTGCCTGTGGAAGGATTAGAAAACTCCTGTCCGTCAACTGTTTCCTTGTTTTATAGCTCAAGGAAGAATTATAACACATAAATCTTGGATCTCACAAAAACAGTTTGTCTCCACCAGTCTGAGGTGGCATGTAAAGGTAAGAGGACCAGCAAATCTTCCTAGCTCTTATTTTGGTACCTTTGGTAAATGATGTGGAGTGCCAGAAAGAGTGCTGGATAAGAACAACATCCAAAGGCCTGGGAGCTATTTCAGCACCTGTGACCTCCAGCACGTCACTTTCCCCATCTGAACTTCAATATTCCTCTCTATAAAATGAGAGGTACCAGAAAATCTCGAGGGCTCCTTCCATCAGCCCCGTTAGACTGTGGTTCCCAATCTCATTGCTTCCAATAACCTCCCTGATTGTGTGTGGGCTCATATCTTCCTGGAGGTCCCTGCCGTTCTTCCTCACTCCAGGTGCCTCAGCCTGGGGTCAGGAGGCCAAGGTCCTAGTCCCAGCCCTGCCTCCTGGTTGCTGAGGACTGCAAGCAAGGCCTTCACTAATCTCTAGGGCAAGCAGATGAAATTATTTCTTAATGCAACTCAAATTCCGCTCCAAAACACACTCCAGACCCTGCTTAAGAACATCTTTTTGAAACTGCTGTAACCACTACAGAGAGTGGATTTTACAAAACGCAGTACAATGACTGCAATCCTAGATATTTTTGAAAAAGAGCTAAAAGAATGACAGCTGTACCCTAAGAGAAAGGTGCTGCGCCTTGCCCACCCCCCTCTTCTCGCTCAGCAGGCTGTGCTATTATCAGGATATTTACCTGCCAATGAACTTCAACAAAACTGCTCAGTCACAGTTACAGAACCAATAAAGGGGCCAATAATTCACAAATAACTCACACTTTGCTACATGCCTAAGAATTAAAGAATAATTTATCTTTTTAATAAACATATCCTGAACTGCAGGTACATACCATGAGCTAAAAATAACATTTTCTCCGCAATCCTGTGGCCCACTAGAAGCTAAACCCAGAGAGAGACAGAGACAGAAGAGATAGAGAGAGACAGGGAGACAGAGAGAGAGAGAGACATGCCACGAATCCTAAACATCCTCTTAGTTGGATAATCAGACAAGCTCTGAAGGGCAGTTCAAAGGCCTAGATTCTAGTAAGGGCTCCACCACTTACTTACCCAGCTCTGTGGCCCTGGCTTGATCTTGAGCCCTATCTAGGCTGTGTATAGGATTATAGGTTTTGAAACCTAGTAGGAATCCTTAAAAAATTATCCAATCTACTGCTCTTTCAAACTTTTTCATGCATAAGAACTACCTGGAGAGCTTGACAGGACACACTGCTGGCCCCAATAATCAGTCTCTAATTCAGCAGGCTTGCGTTGGGGTCTGAGAATCTGCACTACTAACAAGTTCCCAGGTGCTGCTGCCGCTGCTGGTCCTAGGGCCATGCTTTGAGAACCACTGATCTGGCCCCATGATTGTCAACAGCAGCTGTAAATTTGAATCACCTGAGAAGCACTGAGAAACTGCAGATGCCCAAGGTGCACCGGACTTTGTAAATCAGAAACTCTGGTCACGCAGTCACGACATCTATATTCTTAACAAATTCCCCATATGATCTTGGTGCACAGTGAAGGTTCCGAGGCATTGAGCAAGTCCAGTCTCCTCATTTTACAGATGATAAAACTGAAGTTCAGAGGGTCAAATGATGCCCAGTTCAACACACTCAACTGCAAAAGGGGAAAGTTTGGACACTTGGTGATTTTAAAGTCCCATGTGTGTAATATTCTGTAGCTGCATCTCTCCTTTACCTCCCATCCCATCACACCCAAATAATAAATCAGGTAAACACCCCAAGGCTAAGGGAGACTCTTTCTTCATCTGGCCACCACAAGTAACCAGAAGGAATCAAAGAGGGCCATGCGGTGTTGGCAGGCTGTGAGCCTTCTTAAAGCTCGCCTCTGTGTTGTTTCTAAATATAACAGGCAGTCAGACACTGAATAACTCTTGGCTGATTTGGCTTCCCTGGGATAAACTTTCTTCTCCTTAGATTATGCTACACCAGGAATAGAGCCCTAAGGGGAGAAATTCCTCTTCAAAGTCAGAGCGAGATAACACTGTGTGTGGTATTCAGATTGTTCTCCTTTTGGGAGGAGAAAAAAGTGGAAGGCAAACTTCTAACATCGGACAACCTCAAAAAGGATATTCATACTCTCTGTACGTGTGGTGAGCATGGAGGGGGGCAGAGTGCGAGGGGGAAGTGGTCAGGCAAATGACAATTAATGCATCCCGGAGCCCAGCTGGCAGGGGGAAGGAGCATGGGCAACAGGCTCAGGGCAGTGGGCAAGGGGAAGGCCATGGGATAGCAGCCCTGGCAGCCGTCCCCATGCCAGCTCTGCCGTGTGGGCTGCTGGCTCCCTGGGAGATGGGCTCAGGTAGAGCTCCGACTTCATTTCCCAGCCAGGTGCAGACACTTGACCTTGCCCTCAGGCTCCTGCTGCTCCTTCCAGGATGGGGGAATTTGATGCGACCTAAAATTTGCCTGGAACATATGCAGACGTTCACATCCTCTCTTTCACACAAATACAAAACCCTTCCTCCTTATTTTAGAGCAAGCCGAGCCTCTCCATTTCCCAACATGATGATATATTTGAGCATTGGAGTTGGATGGGATGTTGGTGCTCACCCAGTTCTGTCCTCTCCATTCACAGAGGACACTGTAAAAGCTACCATTTAAAACCTACTATGCGTCAGGAACTTTATACCCATTACATCGAACGTTCCTCAAGCCCCCAGGGATCAGTACGTGTCCAGATTATAGAAGGTGATGCACAGGCAAAAGGAGAGGAATTGATTTGCCCAAAATGGCATGGCTAAGAGTCAGAGCTAGGATTCAGATGCAGGTTTCTTGCTCCAAACTGCTGCCCGGTGCACAGTCGTGAGAGGAGAAAGCGCTGGTGAGCGGTTTCCTCCCTCGCTTCACCCACCACGCTAGGCCTGCCTCAGCTGCCATGGCTTTGTGCCTTCTGACACCTGACCCAAAACTTTATTTAGAACTTTTAAATGTCCAGGGAGGAGTGTGTTAGCTCTTTCTGGTCCCCAGAGGGAAAAATCAACCTTTCAATTTCGACCTTAGTCTGGGAGAAGCCCAGAAAATTGCATGGGCAACCCAGGGGCAATTCTCCCTCTCCATGGGAATTTCTCCAAAGTGCTGAAAGCTCAGGGAAAGACTGTGGTTTGGGGGAGGTGTGGAGACCCTGAAGATGTCCCCCATCCCTGGAAGACGCAAGTCTCCCCTGCGGCTGGTTGGGAGACCACAAAACAAAGCACTGAATTATATGTTTTATCTGTGCAGGTATTCACAGGGCTGTGGGGGGGCGGGGGCGGGAGGCGGGGTGGGGGGGGCTTGCAAACTCCGACCTCGTGACCAGTAGGAAGAGGATGTCCCCTGCTGCAGAGCAGGGAGACCTAGTCAAGGGCGGGGGCTTTTTGACACAAT
>NW_006792448.1:6523673-6542832 GCF_000442215.2 Lipotes vexillifer
GGGCGGGAGGCGGGGTGGGGTGGTGGTGGTGAGAGGCATTACAGTAACAGGCATTACAGTAAGAGGAATATCCCGCAGGAAGCCTTTCTCCCATTTCTCTCTCTAATCTCTAGAACACAGTTTCTCAACTGCTGCACTTCTGACATTTGTGACTGGATCCTTCTTTGTTGGGAGTGCTGACCTGTGCATTGCAGGATGCTGGGCAGCATCCCTGGCCTGTAGCCCACTGGATGCCATAGCACTTCCACCCAGTCGTGACAATCAAAAATGTCTCCAGGGCTTCCCTGGTGACGCAGTGGTTGACAGTCCGCCCGCCAATGCAGGGGACATGGGTTTGTGCCCCGGTCCGGGAAGATCCCACATGCCGCGGAGCAGCTGGGCCCGTGAGCCATGGCCACTGAGCCTGCGCATCCGGAGCCTGTGCTCCGCAACGGGAGAGGCCACAACAGTAAGAGGCCCACATAACGCAAAAAAAAAAAAAAAAAAAAGTCTCCAAACATTGCCGAATATCTCCTGGTGGGAGAGGCAAAACTGACCCCTGATTGAGAACCACTGTTCTAGAATGTCCCTGCCACCATACATTAATAGGAAAAAAAGTTCAAAGGTGTGTGCTCTTTGAAGGAGCTAAAGATTTTTAATCTGCGTATTTTCATCAAAACTCATATGTTTTCTACTGTGAAACTTATAGACGAATAAAGCCAAGCACCAGGCACCTTGGGACAATCACGAGCACCCCAGTAGTCGAACGTGTTGTGGCCAAGTCTCCTGTCTTCTTTCTAGCTCCAGGAAAGAGCCCCTACCCCATTATTTTCCATCAAACCTTCCAGGCCTGCCTCCAGGGCAGCCTGTCCCCCAAAGTCTCCCTAGACCACAGGAAACCGAACTGTCCTTGAACTTCTATAAGCTCCACGAAAGCAGATTCCTTACCAGCTTTGTCCCTCTGTACGCTCAGGGTCTGCAACAGTGCCTGGCACATATGAGGTGTTCAATCAATATTTCTGAATAAATACATTATTGAATGAATAAATATGTTTGAAGAAACAAATGCTCTTACAGTTTATCTAGGTTACACGTTTCTTCAGACTGGTCTCTTTTACGGGATGTACATTTTACCTCACCAAACAAATGTAAACTTCTCTGAGGCAAGAAGTTCTGGCCAAATGATTCTGGAGCCCCTAGGACAGCAGTTCTCAACTTGGGCCACACACCTCTTAAAAACCCCAGTACCCAGATAGCACCCACAGACCACATAAACAGACTCTTGGTGGGGGGGTCAGATTCAGGCATCCTAGTTCTTAAAGGCTCCCCAAGTGATCTGCTATGCAGCCAATGCTAACAGCCTATGCCTTGCAGCTCTGTGAATGGACTGTGGAAATCGACTTCAAAAACCACAGGGAAGTCTTATGCATACTGGGATGAGGCTGCCATGTGTTCTCAACCTCTGTTTGGATTTATAACGTCTTACTGTAACTACATGGGCTATCATGGATCAGAAGTTCTAGTTGGCTTTGAATAATCAAAATAAGAACATTAATGATTGGTTATCTAATAAATACCTTCAGCTCAGGAAACAAAATCTTTGTAAATGTGAGTCCATGTCAGAACAATAAGTTGGATGTAGTACCCCAGACTTGCCTTAAATTTATCTTTCAAAATGCCTGACAGAGGCAGAGAACTGAATAATACTTGTTGCCAAACTGATTGATTTGATTGAGGATTTTTTTTTTAATTAATATTGTTGTTGTGTCATTCTTTATGCTGGGCCAAAAGTACCCAGATTCCCCCTTTCTAGAGCAAAAGTGATCACAAGAGAAACTGACAGTGGGATAATGTGGCTATTTCTTCTACATAAAACTCAGATTGTTCTTCCTGCAGAGATCACAGAACAGTAATCTGGGCTGCAGCTACCAGGATTCAAAGAAGAAAGAAGAAAAATCTCATAATACGTGGAGATTTGGTTTAAAGAATAGATCTGGGTAAATTACATCATTCCTGGGTTTGCCCAGTGAATTGGATCACACAGCTTGTCACACAATGACTTCTAACTCTCCCAAGGCCAGCAAAGCAGCCCCGGGCAAGCCTTATCAGAGGAATCAGTGTGGAAAAGTACTTTCTGAAATAAAACTAACATAAACCAGGCATGTCAGAGTTAGCTTTGCTAAATTTCAGGAATGTGGGCAGAGTTAGTCTACTATGCATACAGGTTGGGACAGACTCAGTTTGCTAAAAACAGTGTCTATCCTACTTCTGTTGATAGAGATTCACTTCTGTTGATAGAGAATCTCTATCTCTGTTGATAGAGATTCACCAGAAAATAAACTCTCTTGTTTGCTTTTTAAGAAGATAAGCAGAGTGCTTCCCTGGTGGCTCAGTGGTTGAGAGTCCGCCTGCCAATGCAGGGGACACGGGTTCGTGCCTGGTCCGGGAAGATCCCACATGCCGCTGAGTGGCTGGGCCTGTGGGCCATGGCCACTGAGCCTGCGCGTCTGGAGCCTGTGCTCCGCAACGGGAGAGGCCACAACAGTGAGAGGCCTGCATACCACAAAAAAGGAGAAAAAAGAAGAAGATAAGCAGAGAAAAACGGAGCAAGAGAGCAGTGGGGTGACAACTACCGTCCACACAGGATTATCAGTACTGAAGGTGTTGAATGAAATGGACACAGGCCAAAGATAAACTCTGTTGAAGGACCCCCCACTACTGTCCTCTTTTTCCTACATTCTCCATAAATTGAATCAAGTCAGATTCAAGAGAGTACATTTGTACTTGCTGAAACACACAGGAAGGAAAGATTATTCAGATAAATAGATTTTATGCAGCTTTAAATTTTAGAACCTTAGAAACATTGAGCTGGAAAGTACACCAACAACCATTTTATCTTTCATTTTCAGAGGGAAAAATGGAGGGATGGGGAACTTAAATGATTTCTCTAAGGTCACAGAGCTATTTTTAGTAAAGCAACAACAAACCCCTTGTTTCCTTCCGCACAATCCTTTTCTCCTCTTATCCAGCGTCCCTAAAAAAAAATCTACCACTGATCACGTTAGATCCAAGGGATAGAAGACTTTCTTAGTCAGCTATTTGTTTTGAAACATAAGGGGAAATAAGCTCCTTTGAGTGGGGAGTTGTTCATGTTTAAATGATCACTTTTATGGCTGATAATTTCACTAATTAAATTAGTGCCGCGTGCTTGCCTCTTCCATAAACGATTCTGCTCCCTTCTTCCCAGTGTTTCTAGCAGAACAAATAACAACATAAGGAAGCTGAAATACTGCAAAGATGAGGTCTTGAAGCTCTACAGAACACTATGAGAGCAACATGGGGTGTGGAGGAGGGAGGGCTTCCAGGCTCTCTTTCCTGTTCACTCTGCTAAGGGCTCCAGCCACCTAAAGTTATCCCCTGAGACCTTCCATACGGTCCTCATCAAGAGAAAACAGAGGCATGGACGGAGGAGTCTTGGACACACTGAGAGTTCTACAGGGAACAAGGCAGCTGCCCTGCAATGACATCATAACCGGAATCAGAAATTATACACTATCCCCTAAAGTCACTGGATCAACCCCCAGTCTCCCTATCTCTACCTCTTGCTGCTGGGGGCAGAGGTTCTGGACAGAGGCAGCCTCTCCTCACATCTGCTCAATAGAAGGGGTACCCTTTCTCTCCACCATCATGACCGGCCTTCCTGGGGGCCAGCCAGAAACTGAGATCCTGTACTCCTGAGGGTGAACTTCCTTCAGTGGCTTGAGGGATTTTTACACCCAACATTATCTGGGAAATTACCCCTGGGGGCTGCAGTTTATCTTTGATCTTTAAAACATAGTTCTATTCCAGTTTTGAAAAAAAAAATGAATGTATTCAAGCCCAAAAGAGGAAGAGAGACAAATCACAGGTCTTTATTCACATTACAAGAAGCTTTTTATTTCTTCTTTCCTTTCTTTCCTTAAAGAAGGATTTTCCCACACTTTCGTTAAATGGCCAGCCGCTAAGATATCGTTTTTTGGTTTTTTGGTTTTTTTTTAAAGAACTGACTTCCAAAAAATCCTCATCTTCTACATATCTTTTCAGTAATTACCTGTCTCATAAAGTAAGGGGTGCCTATCCCCATGTGTCTACACACAGTGCACTGAGCTGTCGATCAGTTGGCTTCCAGGCCTTGCCTTGGTTCCACCTTTTACTCAGTAGCACTTTTCTGAGAAGGAAAGTAGTGCCTGTTTGTGAGTACTCAGTACCTCAGTCTAACAGATGCTATATAAATGAAATATCCTTCCAATTATTGCCACTGTTCTCTATTGAATTAGCGCTATCACCGTAACTAAGGAAACGAGCC
This sequence comes from Lipotes vexillifer, assembly GCF_000442215.2. NCBI lineage: Eukaryota > Metazoa > Chordata > Mammalia > Artiodactyla > Lipotidae > Lipotes > Lipotes vexillifer. The sequence continues at coordinate 6,527,998 of NW_006792448.1, forward strand.
TGACTACACAGCGGCGCCCCTTCTCATCCTGGTGTTCTTCATGCTCATCTCCTCATAAATAAAATCATTCCTAAAGAGAGAAATCTAAATTACCTTCAAAAGCACTACTGTCCCTTGTACATTACTACACACCATCAGGACTCAGCTGACAGGGCTTCAAAGCCTGTAAAGTCATTCCCAAGGAATAGCTCAAAATGCTCTCCCTTCCTGGGACCCAAACTATCTTTCCTCTGCTTTCCTCACAGACGGCGAACTTTAGAGAAGGGTCAGAACCTGAAAGCTACTGACAGCATGACAGGAGTATCTCAGCATGACAGCTGACGGAGATGATCACATTCCCCTGACAAATTCAGCTGCTTGAGTAAATCAAGTGAAGGTCAATACAACCCCCCACCTCCTCTGGTGCCATATGCTTCTCTAACCCTGTGCCACTGAACTTGTTCTTGGTGGGCGGGGGAAAGAAGAAAGGCCCAAATCTTCATGGAATAGGTGACTAATGTCAAAAAAAAAAGTTTTCTTACTGCCAAGAATAGCTGCTCTTTGCCAAGCAGAGGTGATATTGTCTTAGAGCCTGAAACACATTATCTCCTCCCCATACGTCCTACATGGGATCTTGACCTTGCCTGTTTCCTTTGTACTATGAAGGTTTATTTTTCCAAAAGTAACATGTCCAAGTTCCATACAGCATCTCCGTCCCTCTGTTTTGTCCAGTGACTTCTGCTTATGACTGTACAACAGTGCACAGTGATGCCATAAACAGGTGGTATGGAAAACGGTAATTCTAGAAAAAAAATCTAAGAGCCCTAAAATCCCATGTTTGTATTTTCATGTGTGCTAGGCATTAGGTCTAAATTTGGGCTGATATAAATATTAACCCAAAGAGTCTGGGGTGCCTGTGTTCTTTATGTGAGTTAATAAGTCTGTATACAGGGAAAATCCAGGATGTCAGCTCTGTACCTTTCAAAAACATTGGAAAATATATCAAGCAATAACTATTAAAATATTGCATTTCCAAGGGATAAAGGAAATGCTCTGTCACAGACAGGAAGTTGGCTTAAAGACCAGAAATAAAGGGTGGGAAGGATGGGCATATCTCTTCAAGTCTCAGTGTCCTCTCTGAAAAATCAGTAGTGGAATGGATGGACAGAAATGACCTAGAGGAAGAAACATAGAGCTATAGAAGTTTATATATAAAAACGGGGGAAGCAACAAGAAACTCTTGGGAGAATGGGCAAGGAAAAAGAGCTAGGAAAATGTTCAGTTTGCACAAACATAGGTAATTCTTTAATTGAGGGTGGAGTATTATTGGAGTATACTTGTAGAATGACACCATCCTTTCATTTATGAGTAGGTCACACTGACAAAATCCTAAGTGGCTAAACTCTGGTACATCACTAAAGACATGAAAGAAAAAGTCAATGCTGACCTATCCTTTGATGAAATCATACTTATCCCTAACCTGAAATGTCACGTGCTATTGGGGATATTATATCTCGAGGGGAGGAACACAACTAAAATCAACAAGGAGATGGACAATGGTCTTGAAATAATCGATTAATAATATTTGGGATCTAATGGGAAGAGGAAGGCCAAGTGAAGATACAAGAAAGCAGAGACTGTGAAATCAATAAGCATAGCCTTGTTTACCAACCCTCAAAAATTTTCACCCAGGGGGAATCTCCTTAATGCCCAAAAGAGAAAACACAGGGCAAATGAAGGCAATTAGCTTAACACAGCACTAAATAAACTACATAATTAAGAGGCCATCTAGGTGACATCCAACTCTGGCTGATCCCCAAAACAAATTCCAATAAACTGATAGATTCATAATGGGTAATTGAGGGAAACTAGGCCATCAAGGAAATCCTGTAAATGTAACCTCTGAGGCTGATTTTAGAGGGAAAAGCCATGTCCTGGCAATGCCTTTTGTGAAATAGTCTCACACATGAAGCCCTTTGAGCTTCTGTTAGAGTGAAAACCTCTGCAGTTTGACCAGGAATCTAACCCATATGTCATAGTTTATGTTCTTTTGTAAGTGTGTGTGCATGACAGTTGTTTATATATATGAAAATCCAAACATCGTCAATAAAAAATATTGAAAGTGCTCCTAAAATAAGCTTCCTTTAAAAATGAGTTAAACAAATACAAGATGATTGATGTTGAATATACAAAGTACATAGATTGTAAAGTTCTATCATAAGCTCAATGGTGTAAGCCTCAGGGATTTCCTCATTTCCCTTAACAAATGCATTTCAGTTTCACATAAATGTCTCATGATCATTCTAAATTTTATCAGTAGTCATCAGGAACTCCCAGGTATAAACATGCATACATTTTGGCAGCATAATATCAAGTGGAAAGAACAGTTAACTAGGAGTACAGAGGCTGAATTCTGGTCCTATATCAGCTACTCATTGACCATGTAATTTTGAGCAAGTTGCTAAATTTCTCATGAGATGTTGATTTCCATCAACAAATATTAAGCTCCTACTATGTGCTACCATATTAAGCACTGTTCTGGCTTCTTGATATGCAATGGAGAGTGAGGAAAACAGCTCTACTGGAGCTTAAATTCCAGAAAGGAGAGACGATGATAATGTAAACAGATATTCATAATTCAGGTAGCAATAAATACTCTGAAAAAATTAAAACAGGTCAGTGTGATAAAGAATGATGGCAATGGGGACCTCAACTGAGGGGGCCTCTGAGTAAGTGACACATGAGCCAAACCAAGTGACAAGGAGAAGCAGGTCACATGATGGCTGAGAACTGTGCTCCAGACAGAGTTAATAGCAAGTGCAAAGTCCCTGAGGAGGGTCTAGGCTAGGACTGCTTAAGGTACCAAAAGGCAAGAATGGCCTAAAAAGAAGAAGTTATAAAAACTGGTCAACTTCTCTAAAGAATGTGGTATGGGCTAAATGAAACAAGATGGGCAAATCCTTGAAAATTTAAAATACTCTACAAAACATAATGGATTATTAGAACCAGCATACTACGAAGGAAAACTCCTATCCTCCATATTGTACCTTTAAGGAAAGTTTAGAATTGTAGTATATTTCATCCAGGATCTCAAAACATAACCTTTAGAGCTAGAGAGAATAGTCCAACCCCTTCAACTTCCAGATCAGAGAACAAAGGCACTAACTTACCCAAGACCATGTCGGCAGCCTTTCAGGACCAAATCTCTCAAGCTGCGCCCTCACCCCCACCATCCCCTCCCTGCCACGGCTGCTTAGAAATAGGGCTTCCCACTTCCTTTCTGGGCTAACTCATTTTACTACAAGAAACCTGTAATATAGGTGAAACAAACCAAGGATGACCTAAGGCTTAAAATAAACAACTGGGGGCATTAGCATCATGGAGATAAAAATTTAAAGCCTCAACACCCAGGCCTGATGCTAGACTCTCCACTTTCAGGTTTCATGACCTTCAACAAGTTTAACTCTCCAAGGCCTTAGGTTCGGCATTTAAAATTGGAGCATAATAAAAATGCCTTTTCTCCCTATATTATAGAATTCTGAAAGGGTCAAATATTATAATATACATGAAAGTCTGAATAAACTATAAAGCACATTAGAATATCATTATCCTTGTCATTTTTTTGGTATGTAGTCTCTCCTTAGATCATTGACCATGTACTGCTGCCAACATCCTACTTCTATGTTGCACCACCACAATTACCTTGGATAGGCCTTGGGAGTATCTTTCTATTCTGGGAATTTAAAAAATTGCATCTAAGGAGCTCCATGAACACTTGATGACCTACAAAATTTACCTCATGAATATACTTCCCACTGTTTCCTTTTCATCTGACTTCACACAGTGGGAGAAGCAACCACAGATTACACCCCTTCCTGGATGAAGACCCAGGATACTGCTAAAGACAAGCCATGGGACCTTGAGCAATCTCTGAACTTTAGGCTGCCATTTATGTAGTATGTTTTCATTCCCAGAATATGCAGAACACTTATCATCTGCCCTCTACAATGTATAAGATATATTTTTTGAGTCTCCCAGAGTTTATGGAGCAATTTCAAATCCATTATTTTATTTGATCCTCTTAATAACCCTGGGAAGAGTGAGAAAATGGGTGAATAAAGCAAGTTTATAGAGGAGAAAACAGGCTTTTGGTGGTTATGTGACTCATCACATCTCAGATGTCTTCTAGGTATTCTGACTCCAAGTCCAGTGGCTCTTCTAAATTTACTGAGCCTCTTTCAGGTAAGAATCTAGTAAAGATCAATGAGGTCATGGATATGAAAACTGTTAGGGGTTCCCAGCCATGACACATGCTACTTTCCTTTGTCCTCATTCCCTGACCAGTCAATGATGCCGGTCCATCTAGAATGAAAGCTGGTGGAAGGAGGACTGGTCCAGCGTACTCTGCCTCCCCCAGAACATCTGGAAAAGCGCACAGTAGGCCTTTATTAATCCTTTTTGATTGATTGTCTGAGCTGAGCCCGAAAGACTGTCCAGCTCTGTCCACTGGAACCATCCCAGTCCTTTAAGAAGGCCTCTCCCTCACCCACCCCAACCTGGAGTTCCAGCAGGGAGAAAACGAACACAACCCAGTTTAGGCAATTTCCATATGGCTAGGAAACTCCATTTGAGTTAGTACCCTTGACAGGGCTTCCTTTCTGCTTCCTCCTGACTTTTCTTTCCTTCCCCTATGAGGTAAATAAATGTTTTAAAAAGAAAGAAAATTGTGTACTCTTTTGTTCTGTCTGATCTACATATTGGAACCAAATGACTATATTTTTCCCCCAAAGCAGTCATGTTGGTGAGGTAGCAAAAACACATTTCTTAAAAAAAATAAAATAAAAGTTTATTTTACATGTTGTAAATAGCAGGAAATTCTTAGCAGGATGTGAAAGTTCAGGTCTTGTTTTTCTTTTATCCCCTTTCTTTCTCTGAGGGAGAGGAAGAAGAAAACCAATCTCTCTCTTCATAATGGAATCCCTTCTTTTTGTCTATGCCCTGCTGGAAGCAGCTTGCCTCTAAGTATCTTTTAACACTCTGACTGAGGTAGCCCTGCACTCCTAATGGCTATTTCATTTTCCCTAATCCCTAGACCGGAAGGGAATAATGCAGTAACCTATGATAAAGTAGTCCTTGTTGTCCAACATCCTTCTAGCAAAGGACATTTTATGACAAACTCAAAATGCTGTGGGTTGCCAATAGTAAGGGTTGTGCTGGATTTAAACAGTTTTACAGTGCCTTAAGTCATAGAATCACAAAAACTGCGAGATTAATAGGCTTTCTCTAGCCCAACTCCTTCAATTTACAATAGAAGGAACAGGGTATCAAGAAGATGCAGCTTTTGCTCCCCCATTTGCTCAGCTTCTCGGAGGCAGAGGTAGGATGGAAACCTGGTTCTGTTCTTTGCATAGCTTCTTTCTCCCATGCACATCATTTGAACATCAAGATAAACCTTAACAGGAAAATTCTTTCAAAAGAGAGTCTAATAAGGAATTTTGCATTTCTTCATTCATCAACTTGGCAAACATTCACTGGGCACCTTTTATGCCAGGAACTATGCTAAGCAATGATGGGTGGGGGGGTACATAAATGAACATGATGTGGACCCTTCCCTTAGTGTGTGAGTGTGTGTGTGTGTGTGTGTGTGTGTGTCTGAAGCACACTTAACATTGTAGCTTTAGTGAGAAAAAGAGGGCATGTCAAAAATCACAGTGGGAGTGGTACCAATAAGCCCACCATGGGCCAATTCTTCCCCGTCTCTAAGAATTTTCAGTTAGGTGAGCACATCCTGCATATCCGCCCTTATTACCCTACAATCCTATAATCCATTCTCCATATAGCAGCCAGAACAATTGTTGAAAGAAGTAACTAAGGTCATGTCATTCTCCTGCTTAAATTCTTCAGTTAGTTTCCATTGTCCATAGGATTATTTCCAGAATCCCTCAGAGGGTTGGGAAGATCCCTACCAGGCACCCTCTGAATTTCCCCTCAACTCCCTCAACAGTCCTTCAGGCAGCCCTCTCCCTTGCTTGTCTCAGGCTTGCCGTACTGGCCCCTGTCAGTTCCTTCAAAGCTCTAGACTTAATCTTACTTTGGTGCCATTTGAACAAGCTGTCCCCTTTCTTTGGAACTCCTTCTCTTGACCCAGCCAGACTTGTCACCATCCCATCCAATCTGCCATTCACCTGGCTGACTCCTTATTCTTCAGCTCTCAGAGTGGATACCACTCCTTTAGGAAGAACTTTGTGACCCACAGTACTAATGAGAGTGCCTGCTGTGAGCTGCCATAGTACCCTACTTCGTAAGCCTTACATTCAACAGCTTAATTACATTTCCTTGATAATGATAGTCTTCTTCCCCAGGAGACTATAACCCAATGAGGGCAAGTATTATGTTTGTTTTGTTCACCGTAAGGCCAAGGTCTAGAGCAATGCTTGTCACAGAGCCAGTTTTCTATAAACACTCATTGTTTGACTGGATGGTGACTGGATGAATGAATAAACATGAAGGTGTCATATGGACATTTCAAATAAGGAATACCACAAAACCATGACTGGGATGAAAAGTTCCAGCGTGGACTCGTTCAATGGAATTCAAGAACAAGCGGACACATTCTAAAGTATGAAAAAAAGGACCTTTGGAAAAAACAAACATTTAAGATTCAGCATCCTAAAAGATGATGAGAGCAATTTAAAATGTCATGTACCAAAGGATGAAAGGAATACAGAAATGACAGTTCCATAATAGGAAAGGCACAATTCGTGAGACAATTCGCTGCCCAGCTATATGTCTTCTTCCTCTTTAAAACATCAGGAAGGTAACTGAGGAAAGGCAGGGAAACAGATTCCTATTTCTGGAGCCTTTTGAGGATTATCATCATGGAGCACAATGGTCTCCTGCAATACATGCCTCCCAGGGAGAGTTGGAGGAGCCTGGCTTGCCTGAGAGTTTCTTGTTTCTGAAAAACTTGATGGCACAGGTGGGCACAGGTCATGGTGGGAGCAGAGAAGCTGTGAGTATCCCACTGTCAAGCAGGGAGGGAGCTCTCTTCTGTAGCCCGAAGTGTTGCTAGGAAAGTACGGTGTGTGCACATGTGAGTGTGCGTGTGTGGGGAGACGGGTGTGAGATGGTGGTGGTTGGTAGAATCTTTGAGGGTGTAATTTAAATTTTACTCCATTACACTATTAAGACAAGGTGAGAGAAGAAAACCACCACAGAGAAAAATAAAAAGCAGTAGGAGGGAAATGCAGTGACTTAGGAGCCAGATGCAGAAGCGCAGAGGTAAGAAGACGATAGTAAAGGGAGGTAATTAGGTGACTACCCTCAGAGAGTGTTGAAGAGGCTCACACACAGACTCCAAGAATGCTTGCAGACTTTTCCTCAAAGCCACCTCCTCTCAAAGTTTTCCTGCAGTTCGCAGTGGGCAGCTTGGATAAGAGATCTTTCTTTCTCTCTCCCTCCCTCCCTCCCTCCTTTCCTCTCTCCCTCCTTTTCCCTAGTCCTCAGAACACTCCTGCCAACTGTTTGTCCTCAAAGTAACCACTCACAGGCCATTATTGTTAAAAAGAAAGAGGAAATTTAAGACTCAACCCAGTCACAAAGGGAAACTAACGCACACCCGGGCAGTTTACGTATCTGGACGTCTGCAATGAATGGGGGTGTTTCTTGCACTCCTGGAACGTCCACTCCTGGTTTGGGGGTAGTGCTGTGCTCTGTGTGAGGAGAGTCTCCCCAAGCTCTAAGCACTTCGTGGGGGCCTGGTGCATGCCCTCCAACCTCCCAACACCCCCACCAAGTGTGACACTCTGATGGCAGTGATGTGGTGCCTACTGCAATAGAACAGAAGCATTGCACATCCCCGACTCTCTGGAAGGTTGTGATTTTCTCCTGGTAGAATTCTGGAAACCTGGCCTCTAATGTGTCTGGTGACTCTCTGAAGTCACAAAAGCAACACTGTCCAGCCCTGCCTTAAGGAAGATTAAACTGCATGTAACAACCCAGGCAAGGTAATGACCTCACTACAAAATCAACACGCGGTGGTGGCGGGGAGCATGCTCCAGCCACTACTCAGTGGCCACCCAACACCTCGGCCTCAACCAGCCATTCATCCTTCTGCTTCCACTCGGCTGCCCAGCTCCAAGGCCTGACCCACTGACATCACCCCACGCTGAACAGGATTAAATGTTCTGGGGCTAAGTAAATAGGCCTCAGCAGGCAGCTCTGAGCCTGCAGGGGGTCCAGTGAGGAGATCCCAGGTCTGCCTCAGGCTTTGGGCAGGAATTACAAATTCCACAATTCCACCCTCCACAGGCTCCTCAGCCTTCCTCTGCAACACTGAGATAGCTTGAAAAGGGGGTGAGGGAAGGGCCAAAAACTAGAGTAAGAACTTTGGAGAGTAAAAGAAAATGAGTCACTTCTTGGAAAAGTATAGTATCTTACCACTGGATTTGCCAACTTAAGAAAATTACACGCCTGATTCCAGAAAAGATAAAATATTGACTTTTTAAAAAATTGCATTCTTAGTAAAATTCACAAGATGAGATAAAGGAAATCAAATGATAAAAATAAAGAATACTTAGGATTCAGTGCCTGAGAGTTCTTCATGGATATGCCAAACAAGTGACCCCAATTTCTCACTGCTAAGCTTCTGAGGAACTTTTCAACACTGAGCCCAAGTTTACAAAGTGCTCAGAATAAAATGTGAGGGGAAATGGTGAGCAATTAGGGGCCCCTCCCAGCTCTAACAGCCGGCTGAGTGGGTCTCCGAGTCTTGGGGCACCAGCTCCCTGTCGGCTGACAATGAAAGAGGGACAGGAGGAGAGATGGCTCTGTTCTCCAGAGGCTATTACACTTTGACTTTCAGACAAGCAATCAGCAAGTGGGTTTCATACAGGCCAGCTCAGCATCAATGCCCCCAAACTCAAGCCAAACTAAACAGCTCAAGTCTTGGCACTGTCTCCTTCAGGGAGAAGGGAAGGAGCGGGCCTTGGCAGATAAAGGCACTTTAGAGCACACACCAGCCCGCCCCCAGCCCATCCACACACAAGGAAATTGATTTCCAAGCCCCAGGGAATCTGTTGGTCAAATTCCAAAAATTTGCTCAGAGACTGTAAATATAATAAGTTCAGAAATGGGAGGGCTGTTCCCCAGCTCTTGTTTTTCCCCAGCTCTTGCTTTTCCATGGAAAGTACTAATCAGTGCCATTCTGCCCCAATAGATAAAGTGCTTGAGAAATCAGATTTTTATCATTGGCCCCAAAAAGGGCCTATTTCAGCTTGTCACAAGTCCCTGCTTTCTTCCTGACTAGTGTCCAGGAGCCTCCTGTATACTCAGCTTACCTTCTCAGAAGCCTAGCGAAAGGGGTGCCTGTTCTGAGGGACAGGGCAGAACAGTAGGAGGCAAACTGACAAGGACACCTGACAAGGACACACAGGCTGGACAGTGCTGGGCCAGGAAGCAAAGGCAGGGCCACAAAGAAACAAGGCAGAACCGTGAGGATGACCGTAAATGCCACAACATAATAGTACATGCTGATGGGATGATTATCAAGTGCCAGGCACTTAGTTTGCATTTCAGAGAGAGTCTGAGTTGAGTGTGTAACCCAGTTCTGCCACTTATAAATGGGCACACAGGCAAACAATTTCACGTTTTAATCCTTGGTTTCTCCTTCTGTATTTGGGAGGAGAGAGAAGGCAGCACTTCAGAGCACCAATGACACATCAGGATGATGCTGGCCCGAGGAGACCGCAGTTATACCAGATTTCCATTGCCCACCTTTTGACCTCTAAAGCATTTCTACGCCCCTTGTCTCATTTGAATCCTCCTGGTCTCCTGGGAGGTAGCCTAAGGAAAAATCTTCTCACTTTATCAGTGTGGAAACAGAGACACAAACAGAAAAAGTGTAAGTACAGCAGAATACCCAGGACCAGTCCCAAGTTCTCCTGATCCTGTATCAAGTATCCCCTCTATTAAACTGATCACCATCAGAGCTGGGCATCTGCGAATACATGCATGCAGGTTAGAGACATCTGAGCACTGAAGGCCCCGCCAGGATATTGTCTCCCAGTGCCACTATTTAGGGTGTTTTATATTTCTTTACATTTTTTCCCCTAGCTAATAGATTAAAAAGCAGGACTTCTTTAGGCATAAAGGATAAGCTCAAATGGCACAGCTCAAGTGATAAATACGGGGAATTAGAGGGAAAGAGGAAAGCTTCTTAACACGTACTTTCCATTGCCCTTGAGCCCTGGAGCTTAAATATTGACCATGAAATTTCCTGTCCCTCTGGCTTTGGGAGTTTCTAACTTGTTAGACAGAGTCTTATCCTGACAGTTCCACCTCACAGTGCCACTAAATAAAATGAGAGTAGATTCTGTCTGGTTTGGAAATCATATTTTCTTTGGCTCTTTAGGAAAAAAATCAATCTAGGCTAGGTCTAAATGGCCATCCACTGAAAGCATCGGCTGCACTATGGAGCAAAGAGCAAGGGCCCTGCAGTCCTGACGTCAACCAGGAGCAGCTGAATGTGAACACTCAGGGCTGGATGCCCACCTGCTATGGACAGAGATAGGGAGGGAGCAGAAAAAGCCAGTGGTGACAGGGCTGTAAAAAAGTGCTTCTCGACTTAACATCCAGGCCTGCACTGCCTATCCACACACTGCCCATCCACACACTGCCCTCAGGAGGGAGTGACTACTCATAATACCACCCCCTTACCTGCCAAGGAATCTTCACATAGATGATCACACCTCACAACTTCATAAGAGATAAAAGAAAGATACAGGTAAACAGCAACTCAGTTAAAATGGACTTGGTCATTGAATGTTGGAGGGCAATTAAGAGATAGAAGCAAGATCATTCTAGAGGTGATCATAATTTGAACAGTTTAGGTAGAGAGATCCAACTGCAAAGAAAGTGGTCTGAGCAGAGATCCACCCAAGCCTAAATGGCTGGATGACTGAGGCAGGCTCACCTGGGTGACAGATTCATCATGTATAACACACCGGCAATCGGTAAGACAGCCTTAAATGGCCCTCCAAATCTGATACTCTTGAATTCCATCATTTTAAGTCCAATCTCTACAACTCACTATTTTTCAGTGTAAGATAATGAAGGAATGATCAAAAGCAATGCTTTCCAAGCTTGGGAATTCCTCAACTGATCTAAATTTGAAAACTATGCTCCATCCTAATTACTTGAATTGAGTAAGGGCATTAAGAGCTAAAATAAAACTACTACAGAAAAAAGGTCAGAAACTAAGGTAGACAAAAGTTGTATTTAATTCATTGGTTGGAAACAAGGCTGTAGAGGAAGTGATGTCAGAAAAAAAGTAACCAAAGCTTGAGTACTGAATTCTTGCAGGCACACAGGAAGAAAGAGAGAGGACTCTAGACATCCTAACCTTATATTACCTCTTCTGGAAACCTTCCTGGCTTCCCAGGTTCTGTTACCATAGCACCTTCTGTATCCTGCTAACTGCATTTGTCACACAGAAATATCCATGTTGATTTAGTTTCTGTCTCTCCCAGAAGATGGTGAGTTCTTTGAGGACAGGAAGAGCCTTTTATTGAAATTCGTATGTGGAGGACCTTGTACAGAGCCTGTATAAAGTAATTGGTCAAAAATATTTTGAATGAATAAGTATTGAAATTACTTTCCAATAGCAATTAAGAGAAAAAATGATCCAGGTCACAGGCCAAGAGTTTTCATTTCTGGTGAGACTTTCAGTAGCAAGGCAAGGTGCACTGATTGCAAGTATCGGCATTCTCAGAGTTTCTCATTAGTATTTTCAGGGAAGTTAAAAAAAATTTTCTAAATTTACCTCCAGAGACCTTGTTATTATCCTCTCTGCAAAGCATTATGCCAACTTTGAAGTGATTTGACTTAAAATAAAACCTGAGTAAAAATATAGAATCCCATGAATCTATTGTTAAGTACCTAGAGATATGTGACTCACCCATATTGAGAGGTTACTGTCATTTGTCTGGATGCCTAAGTGTCAGGAGTGTGAACTCTGGGATCAAATGATCCAGGTTCAATTCCTGGCTTGGACCCTTCTGGACTGTATAATGTTTTTCAAGCTGAGGTTGAAGAGTATCTTCCAGAACACCTGTAGAGGAATTAGATTAGATGACCCCCAAGTTACCTCCAACTCCAAGTTCCCACAGTCCCAGGCAGTCCCTCCCTATCCACAAATCATCTACTGCCAAGTCACATTCTGCATGACAACTCCTGCTAATCACCTGCATATGTCACAGCCAGTGACCATCATTTATATCAGTGGTTCCCTAATGCTCAGGTTGGCAAGGGGTAAAGGTCAAAGACGGGTCATCAAAATTTCTTTGTAGATCTTTTAAATGATGCACGTATTCACACACACACACACACACACACACACACACACACACACACACTCCTGGAGGGTACTTCCAATGACAGAAATCAGTAGTTTATGTTTTAGTGAAGTTCCATGGACACAACGAGTTTCCATACCCTCACCCTTCATTCTGATTGAAACTCCCCTGATGCTTACATCTAAGGAGGCAGTTAAGACTGTCATCCTTTTAAGAAGAACATCTTCAAAGTCATAGCCACAGCCCAGAGAAAACCAAGCACATTTCTAGCCCAAATTAGTACATAAATCTTGGGCCTCCACTCCTTCTTCTCACATTACCCATCAATAACTTAACTATGATCTACCGCTGGCTCAAACTTTTGTTTTCAATCTGATTCAATGACCATGTTGTCCCCCGCGGGAGAAGTGGTCATGACGGGAGAAGAGAGTATATTAACATGTCACCCAGGAGCTCTGCCTTTTTCCTCATCAGGCCATGCCAAGAAAGAAATGAATACATACACACTCAGAGAGGGTAAGGGGAAAATGGAGAGACAGAAATATTAATATTTACTTAGAATCTGATGTATGAACCTAGCTTAAGACCACATTCTCTTCAGCTAGCCTGAGATATTCTGCAGGACCCTAGCAGCTGGATTGGCTATTTGTTTACTTATTTGTTTGTCCTTTTGGTTTTGGTTTTGGTTTGCATCAGTCAGGAATAAGCACTTGAAGAGTGAGGCTCCAAAACATCCCCACTCTACTCTGCATTCTGAGAGCCAGAAGAAAGCAACTTTCTGTTGATGTAACACAGATGTATTAAAACAAAACCTCAGCACGCTGCCCACAGCAGCCTCCACAGTCCTCCCGAGCTGGCAGGTCCTCTGGGGTCTCCTCCTCACCCTTTACTTTGTGCCTGGCCTGAGCCGACCGTCCCATGAGGCCTTTGGGGGCATATCTGCAACTAAGACCCACAGGTTAGGGGTGAAGCCATCGAGGTCCCCTCCATGGATGTGCTCTCTCTAAGGGAGACTGCTCACAACACAAAGAACGCCAGCAGGAAGAGCTGGCAAGTCTCTTCTGCAGGCAGGAGACCGAGGGGCACTTTGGTGAGCAGGCTTCCTCTACAGTCTCTAAAACTTTATAAAAAATCCTTGCAGGTCACAGATGGACAACAATGAACCCTTATTCAATAGGAATAGATGGGGGAGAAAGATGAGAGAGAGTAGCAGTCTGATTTGTGGATCTGCAGGAAGAAAGTATCTCTGGTCTTCAACAGATATCAAGAAAGTAAAAGGAATTTAAAGGAGATGTGAACCTCTCCTAGATATTGCTACACAAAAGTCCATACCTTCAAAAGCCCAACCACATTCTAAAAATACCAATAGAATCAAAGATTCTTTCAAGTAAGAGATACTTAAGGAGGAATCATAATACTAAGGTCTAACATGCTTTCAGTGTCTATTCTAAGCTAGGTATAATTCCATGCATTTTTATATGCATCAGCATATTTAATTCTCAAGATACCCCCATGAATCCCACTGAACAGATGAGAAAACCAAGGTGGAGAAACATATAGCCTATCTGAGGTTGGTCAGTGGTATTCAGTGGAGCTGGATTCAAACCCAGTCAGTCCCAGTGCAAAGCCTGAAAGCTTAAAGCACAGCACATAGCAACTTGGGAAGATGACAAAGAACAGAAGTATCAGGCTGCTCAAGAGTGGAATTTTCCTTCAGCCCTGGGGTTACACCCTTATGAAAATACCCCCAGGTCCTGAAGAAGCATCAGAGCCAAGAATGTTCCTTTCCTGACAAGCACCAGCCTTCCCAGGGATGCAGCTCTCCATCCCTGCTGGGCCGGGGCAGGGGTCCAAGGAGGAGTGGGCCTTCTCCAGCCAAGGCGGGAGGCCCAGCCCTGCACTCCCCACGGCAGATGTGGATCCTGGAGGTGTTTTCTTTTCCTTTTCTTATTTAAAGTATAAACAAAACTCTCCACACTCCCCACATGTGAAATGCCGTTCTTGCTGCCACCAGACAATAATTTTAGTCACACAATGACCCTTGTGCAGAGAAAAGAGGAAAAGCCTGCACCCCACCCAGTCCAAGCTTGGAAGAGTCAACCTGTGGAAAAGCCCAGGTCACAGAAGATCAAACTCACTCGCTGAGGAACAGCAGGAGGTGGGGAGGTGGGTCGGGGAGAGGACGGGGAAGAAGGAAGCAGAAAGTTTAAAGGTCAAAGCAAATGTCAACCTAACACCAGTATTGTATGAATAGCACACAGCCTCACTGCTAGACAAATAAATGCTGCCGGGGAGGCAAGGTATCAAGAGGTTTTATTAACTCTCTTCCTGGAATCGTACACATAGGAAGTCTGTTCCATCATGTAAGCTGCAAAGCACAATATTTATCCCACGGGAGGGAAACCACAGAACTGATATTGAATCCATAATACAGAGCTTCTCCTCCATTCGCTTCCCAGCCGGCCTCCATTCTTGGCGCACCTCAGGGGGCCTGTCAGCAGGA
>NW_006792448.1:6542945-6570041 GCF_000442215.2 Lipotes vexillifer
AGCAGGAAGTGCCCACGCATGTTCTGCGAAGAGTGGGAAGGGTCACAGGCTGATGAGAATGCAGGGCACAACCCTGCCTCCACCCTCTGCTGACTTTCCCAGGCAAGGCTTGGTCCCACTGAGCCCAAGGGTGGCCTGAGATGAATGGGCTCCTCTGTCTGTGTCCTCCTCACTGGGGGGCTTCATTCCCAGTGCCCAGATCTGTGGAGATCCGACCTCTGTCTGGGCCCCACATGAAAAATGCCCATTTGCAGAGCCCAAGACAATTAAGGGGAACCCCCTGGGCTGGACAGCTGCTCTTGGTCCCCTTGCAAGGGTAAGCTCTCTGCCCACTCCCTTTGCTTCCCACGCTAGCCGCTCACCTGGCCTACCTGGGGAACGTAAAAATGTGTGCACGTGTGCATGTTTGTGAGCATGTGTGTTTGTGTGTGTGTGTTTTCCCCAGCCCCACCCTCAGAAATTCTGATTCAGTTGGTCTAGAGTGTATCCTAAGAATCTGTATTTTTTTAAAAAGCTCCCAGGTAATTCTGATGCAGTCTGCGATCCCAAAAGCAGTCTGCAAGTGGGTGTTACAGGAAATTAGAGATCACGGTATTGGCCTCCTTGCAAGTAGTACAGGACAGGTAGCCCAGTTTGTAGCAGGCCACTGGGATAGTTACCAACCATGAGCAACAACTGACTCAGAACCCCCATTTAGAGTGCCATGCAGACCTCTGCACTTTGTTCAAATGACAGTCTTGGGTCTAGAGGCATGGCTCCATACTCACGCCTTCTCCAAACCATCTTTCCCTTTCCCTATTACCACCTTACTGTCATAAAATATGTGGCTGCCTATTTTCTGTTCTATAATGTCTCCCCTACTTTCTGACAAAATTTGGTTCACTAAGCTCCCTGACATCTGTATTCAGTTATTGAAAACTTTTGAAGAAATGACTCAAAAAATTTTGTAAACTTTTTCTGAACCACTGAGGCTGGGGAATATTTTGTTCTGGTAAGTGCTAAAAACAAAACCAAAAATAGTGAGGCACTTCATTTGTACCATCCAGATGTAAAAGATAAAAAGATTAATTTGGCGCTTCTCTGGTGGCGCAGTGGTTAAGAATCCGCCTGCCAATGCAGGGGACACGGGTTTGAGCCCTGGTCATGGACGATCCCACATGCCGCGAAGCAACTAAGCCCGTGTGCCACAACTATTGATCCTGTGCTCTAGAGCCCGCAAGCCACAGCTACTGAGCTCACGCACCACAACTACTGAAGCCCACGTGCCTAGAGCCCATGCTCTGCAACAAGAGAAGACACCTCAGTGAGCAGCCGGCGCACCACAATGAAAAGTAACCCCCACTCACCACAACTAGAGAAAGCCCGTGAGTAGCAACAAAGACCCAACCCAGCCAAAAAAAAAAAAAAAAAAAACTAATCCACTGGCAATCCCAAAGACACTACAAAAAAACACCAAAATTCTAGAATGGAAGGACAACCCAAAGGCAAGCAACAGATGAAAAATAGGTAAATAAAAACCAATTAAACAAAGTAGGTAAACTCAGAACATGCTTGATGGCAAACTAATCTAGAGTGAAGTGTGGTAAGGCTGTTACTCTACCATCTCAGGGCCAGGCTTGAGCAATTCAAGGAGATGCTGTGTTTTCCAGGCTCCCAACCTTCATTCAGCATCGTTTGTTTTATTTCTCAACTGGGCTGAGGGGAGGGGAAGGAGGAGGTAGAGAGAATATTTTCCTTTTACTTTTGAAAAACTTTCAGGATCCACTAGCAGTGAGGAACAGTCCGAGGCTTTCTCTGGATGGTGGGGCTGAGAACAAAAATTCTGGAATTTCTGTGATTAAATGTCAGTAGTGAGCCCACAAAGAAGCTGGTGTGCCTTTGTTTACATGGTCTATGTGGCATACGGGCACCTAGGTGGTGTCAGGTGCCGATGTTGAAAGAGGATCCCCATGGCAATTGCATATGTGTGAGTGCCAGAAAGGCTGCCAGTCAGCCCTCAGCCTTTTCCATTCCATGACAACAGAAAGGTGGCCCTAAGTGAACTCCTGTGTGACATATAGTGGGAAGGAAAGGGAGTTGTGTATGTGGTTTCTTTTTCTGTTTGTTTTTACTAGATTTCTTTGTAAGAATAGTCATAGAAAAGAATAAAATTTTTAAGTTTTTACTCCCCATTCTCACTTTTATCCCAATACTTACTTCCAGACACTGAATTCCACGTAAGGTGGAAGAAAAGGAGGAAACATTTAGAAGATTAGAATCTCCAGGAAAACTTGATCTGAGTCAAGGTCATCTAGGTGGGTCTCTTCTAACTGACACATCTCTAAAAATTCACCACCCAATAAAAGTAGAGATAAAGAGCATACTTTTAAAAGACTTTCTTGTAGTCTGAAGAAAATATCGGGACTTCTTCCCTTTTTTTGCTCCCAAGAGACTTGAGGTTTGCAGAACCAGTACTAAATAGTAAAGATCAGTTTCAGGCTAAGTGAAAAGTTTCTAGATGTTGAGCTACCATGGAAAGAAAAACAAAAAATGGTAAAGACAAAAAAAAAGGGGGAGGTGTGTTAAGTAGAAGGAATCTATCCAGGTTCCCATGGAAAGTGTCCAACTGTGGGGCCCTTTAAACTCTTCATAGGTGAGAATTCCTTTTTTGGAGCAGCTTCCTCACTGAATCCCAGCCCCAGCACTCCTGGGATCGCAGGTTCAGCTCTGACCATTGAGCTAATCCTCCAGCTTGTTCTTCTCCTTTTTCCCCCCCTCCTAGTGAACCTTTTTCCTCTGTCACTTGAAGAAAGTCACAAGCTGGCGTATTATAGCCCACAGGTCACACTGCCCATCTCTCTTCATACAGCCCTTTGCAGAAATAAAAGAATCCATAAACCTATCACTCCATCACCTCTCTGTGGCTATAGGGGATGACTACAGAGCCAGAAGTCTTTGTCTTATTCCTGAGGATTTCCACAGGATTTTCTTGAGCCACCAGGGGCAACTGTCAAAGCAACAGAGTGCTTGGTGAAATACTTCTCTCTATATATTGCATGGGGTTTGCAACAATTCAAATACTGTAGGTTTATTGCACAATTCATTGTCTGATATGGTTAAGCACTGATGTCTATAAATCCACTAATGGGAAGTTCAAATCTCCTTAGAAGGAAAAGAACAAAACACCTGGTAATCACCCAAAACTTGGTAAACATGAACAAAATCCTTAGCTAGCCTTGAAAGATCTCTAATGGAGCAGTTTGTATTGTAACCAGCCCAGTTCCTCCAAACTACAGAAACATTTAATGGAGAGTTAAACCAAGTAAAGAAACTTGAAAACATTATATCTTACTCCAAGCTCTGTAATACCCAACACACCAAACACAGACACACACACAAACACATCATGAAAACATTTCCTGATGTTTTGAGTATTTGTGCGTGTTTTTCAGAATACTTTTATAGAAAACTTTACATGTAATATGTAAAACAGATAAAAGCAGACGTCTTTTAGAAGTGTTAGAATGGGGTCCTACCCATTTAGCAATCTCCTGGCACCCAACGTTGGGCTCTAAGGCATTCCATGCTTCCCAAATCACATCTTAAAGACCACCAGCCACACTGACGCCAGGTGTGGGTTCTCTTCACAGGGGATGGAGACAGACATTCACCCTTCATTCTTCATTCTCTAATTTGCTGAACATCCACTGTGCTCATATACAGAGACACCAAGGCCAAAGCAACATGAATCCTGATCTCAAGGAGCTCACATTCTGTTATGGGAAACACAAGGCATCAGAATATTCTGAAACATTAGTTTCAGAGTAACGTGATAAAGGTAGTCACCAGATGCTTTGTGATTCCAGTTTTCATCTCACCAAAAGTTTTGAGACATTGAGCCTGTTCCAGAGTGAACTTTGCCTTTAATTTATCACTTCATCAACTCTGGGGCAGAAGACTGGCCAGCCCAAGAAAAAATATATATATTAAAGGCTTGTTTGAGACAGACTCTATAAAATGAAGTTATTTTGTTTTATTCCCAAGAATTATGTAAAAAGCACTTACTATTCACCCTGTAAATAAGTGATGATGCCAAATTTTTGAGGAATAAGAGGATTTTCACACTGTATCAACCACTATACATCTAGCCCAGAATTATGATTCTGTGAATGATATGGTGGCCTATATTGGCACTAGTCACGAATATTAAAGTTATAAGCATGTATAACACTTAATTCAGTTTAATTACCCATTAAGTCTTTTTCTTACAAGCATTTACTATAACCATTTTAAGTAGGTATAGATTTCCTAAGCTTAATATCAATTTGGTTGAGTTGAGTTTGCTGATTTCCTTCCCTTTGCTGAACTAGAAACCCTTAAGTTTGAGGTCCAAGTCACAGTGACTCGTCTGAGTCACATGGTTTCTTATAAGCAGATTTGATCTGTCCCTAGATAATTCAATTTACTACCACATAACCTGTGGAGTCCTTAATAACTCCACAGTTGTTTTTTTCTTTGCAGTAACAGATGCTGTTATTTGGGAGAATGAAAGAAAATACTCAAGCCATGAGAGAAAAGAAAAAGAGGACTATAGAACCTTAGAAAGGAAGACAATTTAGAACTATGTCATCCAGCATCCCACAGGGGTAGAAGGGATCAGGCACATGACTGCATGTGCTCCGCACCTCCATTAGAGGGAGCTGACATCTTCCTGGGGAAGCTCTTTCCTCTTGGACTGCCTTTTTACTTATTTTCTTTAAAACAATGTTCTTCTTAATACAAAGATCTGCCTCCTTGTCACTCCTACCTATTGGTTCTAAATCTGCTCTGTGAAAGCGCACAGTCCCTTTCATGAGGCACTTTCAAAGACATATCCTAGTGGAAGCTCATTTTCAAATATGTCAGGACCCTACAGATTGGCCTCCAGTGCTTTCTTCACTTTAAGGACTCATCACCACCTGAGGGACTACAATAGATTTTAGACTCTAAGATATAATTTTTAGAGTTTATTACTATTCCTTTTTTTTTTTTTTTTTTGCGGTAAGCAGGCCTCTCACCGCTGTGGCCTCTCCCATTGCAGAGCACAGGCTCCCGACGCGCAGGCTCAGCGGCCATGGCTCACGGGCCCAGCCGCTCCGCGGCATGTGGGATCTTCCCGAAACGGGGCACGAACCCGCGTCTCCTGCATCGGCAGGCGGACTCTCAAGCACTGCGCCACCAGGGAAGCCCTCCCATTTACCATTTTTAAGTGTACAGTTCAGTGGCATTAAACACATCCACATTGATGTCCTCCCATCACCAACACCCATCCTCTTTCATCTTGTAAAACTGAAACTGTACCCACTGAGCACAAATTCCCCATTCCCTACCCATCTCCACTTCCCATCAACCACCACTCTACTCTGTCTCTGTGAATCTGACTACTCTAGGTAAAGACTTCATAAGTGGAATCATATAGTTTCTGCCCTATGACTGACTTATTTCACTCAGCATAATGTGAGGTTCATCCACATTGTAGCATGTATAAGAATTTCCTTCCTTTTTAAGGCTAAATAATATTCCATATGACCATTCCACTTTACAGATGTGAAAAACAAGGTTCCAAGAAGTTAAGAGCTTTCCTAGGGTCTCACAACCACAACGGAAGCTAGATGCCCTGACTCCCTGTTTTCTCCCTGCCCATCTCATCCTTCTCTATTTTCCAAATGTTCTACATTTCAATCTGGACTGAAGTTGAAGAGGAGACTCCTTTATCAACTTTTTCCAGGCTTGCCTTGTTCTTGGAAACCATTTCACACACACCCCAGAATGGGAAATACCTTCAGATAGTAAGGGGTTTACGGGATTGGAGACTGCTGTCCCCAAGATCTAAGCAAACAGGGGAACCAGGGTAGGAAGCATGTGGATTTAGTCCTACTATAATAAACACCACTTCCTTAAGGATCGTTCTAATTACTATTACAATTATTTATGTTGTTCCCTTTGAGAAGGAAGCATACCTCTTTTCCTCTTTTCCTTTCTTTTCTTTTCTTTTGTTTTCAATACTGGAAGTTGAATTCCTGTGCTGGGCAGCAGTAGCAGGGAGAGAGTGCCTCATGGGTGGCTTTGTTTGTTTGTTTTGGATTTTAATCTGGATACGTGCTTTTATCTCTCTTGGCAAGATATGGGGAAAGCCACAGTACATTGTAACCAGAGTGCAGGCTCAGCCATTACTCACAGCTATAACCTCTTAATAAAAGAGGAGCATTTCTGCAAGGGATGAGGTTACTGTCAGTGAAGGCATGACTAATAATGATTAATTTGATCTGCGCCATACATAAACTGGATCCACGATTCACTAAATAATTCTGTAGCCTAGATACCATTTCCACAGGGTTCAGGGAAGGTGCTGACCATTTATCACATTAAAACAGAACCAAAAAAAAAAAAAACCCTATATAAACAAGAGAGGATAAAATAAGAAAGCATCCCCCAAATAAAGCCAAATGCCTTCACATCCACCCACAAAATACCTGCTTAAAGCTAGAAACAACAACAACAAAAACCCTATGTTACTATCCTGTGCCAAAGAAAGACAAACAAAATTTACTGGACACATATCCTTCTCCCAGCAGAGAAAAGGAGCCAAGTCTAGTTCCTTTTCCAGAGAGGGAAAAGGACCAGCCATCTAATTGGCAAAAGTATATCTATCTCCTCAACTGATCTTTACTTCTGTCTTGTAGGTAAGATATCAACATCCATTCAACACAAACAGAAACTGTGATTTGGGATATTTACTCCCAAATTTCCCCAAACCACAGAGCATGTTTGCAGTAAAACCTGGTCTCAACCCAAGGCTTCTACCCTGTGGACTATCTTTTGCTGCAACCTTTGACAAAGTTCATCCTGGGCTAGATCCTAACCCAGACTTGTCTCTTCTGAGTTCTGTTTTCAGAGGAGCTCATTTCATGAATCATTTTACAAATATTTATTGAGCAACAACCACTATGCGGCAGGCACTGTTCTACACACAAAGACACATCAGCGAGCAGAGCCAAGTCCCTGTTCTCGAAGAGCTTTCATTCTAACAGAGAAAGGCAGGTAATAGCAAATAAGCAAGGAAAATGTATAATACATCAGACAGAGAAAAGTGCTAGGTATAAAAATAAGGCAGGTTAAAAAAAAAAAAATAAGGCAGGTTAAGAGGAACAGAGAAAGTCAGAAGGGATGAAGTCTGTTACTTTATATAGAGTAGTCAGGAAAGGAGGTCAAAAACAAGCATTGCAGATATTTGGGTGAGAGACTTCATGTCAGAAGAAACAGCAAAAGCCAAGTGCCTGAGGTAGGTTGGTGCTCAGAGTATTCTGTAAGGTGTAGCAGAGTGAGGCGAGGCCAGACAGGTAATGGGGCCAGTTCTCTTAGCACTCTGTAGGCCATTGCCAAGAGCTGATTTTTGCATGAGTGAAATGGGGAGCCCTTGGTGGGTTTGGAGCAGGGAAGTATCCTAATTTGACTGATGTTTTAAAGGATCACTCTAGCTACTGTGAAAAATAGAATGGACATATGAATTTAGAGTTCAGCGGGTAGGTCTAGAATGGAGACAAACCTTTGAGTGTTTTTGTGTGTAGATAATATTCAATGCCATGAGAGAGGATAACAGAGGGAAGAGAGTTTGGAGAACTGAGTTCTAGGGCACTCCAATGTTTAGAGGTCAGGGAGTTGAAGAGAGACCAGCAAAAGATTCAGAAAAAGAGCAGCCAGTGAGCTAGGAGGAGAACAAAGAGAGCACCGTCCCAGGAGCCGCGGGAAGAATGTTTCAAGGAGGGAAAAACCACATGTGTCAAATGTGGTCAAGAGGTCAGATAGTAATTAATGTCATCAGAAGCTTAAGAATATTTCTCCTAAGATTATTTAAATTCTGGCTTTCAGCATACATCGGAAGAGTACTGGAGAAAGGGCTTCACAGCTTTAATGAACATTGTCATTTATCATCCCTCTTGAGTTTCCAAACTGTTCACATAGTAAATCAACATTGAATAAGCCAGATCCATGCTGTATGTAGCTGGTGATGCTTGTTTCCACCTCAGGGATACAGATATCTCAATGTCAATCACACCCCTGTTCTTTACCACACACCAGGGGGCAAAGAAGGAGCAATCACTTAACTCTTTTCATTTTAGATGTGGAGACACTGGAACACTAATTTGGATGCTATGCCACATTGGTCCATCTCATTAATATTATATATCCCCTCTGCCCATCAGAGTTTGACTTCCATGACCTGGCATTCAGTGTCCACTATAATCTGCTATTTCAGAAGCCCAACTATGTCAACCCATGCAGTTACTCATTGTTCCCTCAATGCCTGGAACACTTCCTTACTTTTGGACTGGGATGCTTCCCTCCCTACCTCTGCCTATTTAATACAGTTTTTAGGCCCAGTTAAATTCATCATTGAAGATTTCTGTAAATGAGGCTCCTCCCAAGTGTAGAATAATTTCTCCCTTCTCTTTATCCTGCCCATATAGCACTTACTATATACATTTTGTTTGCATCCTGTTAACTTGTTATCTTTTTGACAGACACCATATCGTCATCATCCCTATTCTGTGTATCACAACACTGTGCCTCAGCCCAAATAAGTATTGATAATTAATGATTACTTAGGGGATGAATGAATGGCTCTTAACAAAGAATGATGGACTTCAGAGCTAAAAGCAAGTCAGTAGCTGAGTTCAGTTCAGGACCTTTAAGTTCTGACACACCCAGATCCACTCTTCAGAAATGCCTACCCTTATTCTGCCAAAGCCAATTGTTGACGGTGACAGAACCGTTAAACACACTCTGAAGTCCTTGGCTTGGTTGCACCAAGAACAGGCTTGCATAGTCTTTACTTCTCTGGGCTCCACTCCCACAGTCCAGCCTCAACGGGAAACTCTTGACCCATCCCTGGTTTTAAAATAATGACTTCTTTCCTTTCTCTTTCACAGCATACCCTGGTAACCACTGAGATAATACTATGTAGTAAACCAGAGAAAAGCAAATGGCCTGTGCATACCTGGTAGGGCCAACTATATACTCGGAGCCACACTAATCACTCCTACCCCCACCTCCTGCACTATATTTGGCACACAGAAAAGAACTGACAAATATCTCCAGTTGTACATATACTTAAGTTCTGAACAAACCTCAAACCTCCTCTATGTGGGAAGTGCTAAACGAGTTGTACTGTCTGGATAACAGCATCTTAGGAATTCGGGGACTGGGGAGGTACCAAGAACTGGCTATAATCAAGGAGGAGTTCCTGAGGAGGTATGTTCTGGAATGAGAAGGATTTGCTAGAGTGGTAACAGGACAGGAGAACATGCCAGGAATGGAAGTTAGCAAATCCTGAAGCTTGGTGGGGCTGTGGATTGGCCAAAGTGAAAGATAAAGCTGGGAAAAGCAGACTAACCAGCTAGTCCAGTTCTTTACCTCTGTGCCTTTGATGATCTGGGTCATCCAGGGTACAACTGTGAGACCAGCCTGTGCACAAAGATTGCCCATTAGTCACAAGTGATGGAAAGAGCACTGGACCAGGAGTCAGAAGGCCTGGCTGGGTCCCAGCCCTGGCTCTGCCACAGAAAACACTTACAAATATAAACAAGGCAATCACTTTTTTCTGCGCTCTAGTTTTCTCCCTTTAGGGAAGAAGTCGGCGGGGGGGGGGGGGGGGGGGCCCACCTCCACCCACCTCATAGAGTTACCATGAGGCTCGTATGCAATAATGATTGTCAAATCTCTGTTCAAAAGCGGTGTATCCGGGGCTTCCCTGGTGGCGCAGTGGTTGAGAGTCCGCCTGCCGATGCAGGGCACACGGGTTCATGCCCCGGTCTGGGAGGATCCCACATGCCACAGAGTGGCTGGGCCCGTGAGCCATGGCCGCTGGACCTGCGTGTCCGGAGCCTGTGCTCCGCAACGGCAGAGGCCACAAAAAAGCGGTGTATCTGAAATAAAGATCTAGCAAAAACAGGGTAGGTTGTCTTAAGACCTAAGGAGAGCACTGTAACCCCTCACTACCTTTCCCTCAAAGAGCACATTCTCTTGATGAGGGACTAGTCAAGCCTTCAGAATCTGGGGTGCTGGCGAGAACACTGGTATCAGACTGATTTGGACTGATTCCTAGCTCTGTTATTTGCTATCTTGTGTGACCTTGGGCAAGTTTTGTAAACTTGCTAAGCCTCAGTTTTTGTTTTGTTTCATTTATCAGTAAAGTTAAAACAACACTGCCTACTTTGTGGTGAAGATTAGCGACAATTTTGTGTAAAGTTTCTAAATTGGTTCCTGGCACACAGTAGATACTCACAAATGTTGTAGACATTCTTACAATTAGCTTCAATATGAAAGACCTCATGTACAAGAGATACCAAATCAAATTCATCAGCCATTTGCAAAGGACTGAAATGTTTTTGATATCATAAACATAATTTAAATCTTATTTGAGACTCCTTGCTTCTTTTTGCATGTCCTTCATTTCTGAAAGTGACACGGTGGAAACTTTACTTCTGAAAAATGGCATAGTAGAAGTCAGCATACAATGTTACTTACATACATTGCGTGTTAGAAAATATTCTAAAGATCTCTCCCTGTCTCCCTACACACCTTCAAAGAAAAAGTCCAGGTCTGCTGATTGTGGAACAACTGAAAAATACATTGTTATCCCATACCACGCTTGTAGTTTGGATTAGATTCTGTGCTTCTATCATATTTGGGTTGACAGGGGCTGCAGAGGAGGTATGTAAACCAGAATGGCTCATAAGCATCTGAACATTTTTTTTAATCTATTTTATACATATTAGTGTATATATGTCAATCCCAACCTCCCAATTCATCCTGAACATTTAAAGTTAATGAAATCCACTGAGTTTCAGTCAAAGCCTCACTCCTTTCTCAGATGTCAGAAATGAGGTGAGTTGGCTGAGATGCAGAATTTGGCTTCACGGGCCATTGCTGCATTGAGAGCTTGGTCTTCTGGACAGGCCCTGGGTGATCATGCAGAGGCTAGACTGAGCATCCTTGAGCACAGACACATGCCCAGCCAGCTCTCTGCAGTGCCCCACGTTAACCAGCTTCCCACCCCGCCATCCAGAGAGAGCTCTGTGAGGATTGATGGGAGACAGCCCTCTCCTTCTATCTAAGGTAAAAGCATTCCAGATGATCACCTTTAAAACAAAAACGATTTCAGAAACATCAATTATCCACCCAGGAGAGACAATTTGACAGGAGATGTAACCATCAGTGCAGGAGACACATTTACCTAGTTCTTCCTGCTGCTGTGACAAAGGCACCACCAGCACAATAATCCTGACCGTCAGGAGAGAGGTCCTCAGCTAGCATCCTGGCCAGTGGGTCCCACCCTGGTTGCATATAAAAGTCACCCGGGGAACTTAATTAAAAGAAATAACAGTGCCTGGAACCCATTTCTAGATTTTCTAGTTAATTGGTCTGGGATAAGGCAGAGGTATCAGGTTTTTTTTTTTTAAGTTCCTAGTAATTCCAACATGCAGCCAGAATTGAGAACTATGATGTACTTCAATACCATTACATATAGAAGAGGAATACAAAGGTCAAAGGTCCCTAATGAGTGATTTGTTCTTAAATCAAATTGCCTTCTTCCCCTTACTGTCCAATATTTTGGTCATATTTCAGGGAAATCTTATTTCAGACTTAATTATAAAGCCTTTCCACCTCACCCCATGCACACAGTGTATAGGGAAATGAAACTCTATTAGGCTAAGGTGGAAAAAGGGAACTGAAAGGCGAAACTGACTTTAAATAGGAACGAAACTGACAAGAGTCAGCTCAGAGGCCAAAACTGGAGAAATGAAGCAAATGAAAACAAACCAACTCACTGAGAAAAGCCAGTTAGACCCAGAAAGTTCTTTCAGTTTGTATAATTTAAGGTTTCAGTGAAGGATTATATTTTACATGTTGAAAGTATCCCCCAGGCAGTAAAGTTTAGCCAACACAGCATTTCTTGGGGGCAACTGCAGAACTGTAACAGTCTGCTGATTGAAACCACACCTCCTAAAATAAAACAGGAGGGCAGTGATCACTGTTCATGGATCACCATAGATAAAATCAAGAGGCCAGGGCTTCCCTGGTGGCGCAGTGGTTGAGAGTCCGCCTGCCGATGCAGGGGACACGGGTTCGTGCCCCGGTCCGGGAAGATCCCACATGCCGCGGAGCGGCTGGGCCTGTGAGCCATGGCCGCTGAGCCTGCACGTCCGGAACCTGTGCTCCGCAACGGGAGAGGCCACAGGAGTGAGAGGCCCGCGTACTGCAAAAAAAAAAGAAAGAGGCCACCTTTCCAAGCCCTATGAACAGCACCACCACAGCAACTCCTAACGTGTTCATTTTGATAATTGAAATAAATATTGTCCCCCTTCCACATCACAAAAGAACCCAAAAGGACCTAATTCACCAATTACAAACTACATAGAAGAAACATAACATACTCCAGTTTGGAAAGGCCCAAGCTTACATTTTCTGATAGAGAAAGTTTTTTTACTTCAAGAAACCGGTTATGAAGAGAGCTTGAGTTTAGACCATGAACCAACATCACACGAATACAGCAGCTGTGGTGGTTGCTGCAGGTATCCCAGGAACCCATAAGGTGTCTTTTCATCAGTGGATGAATGTCCCTAAACCCAGTTCTATATTTTCTTGTATGGAAACATAGATAGGAACCCAGGTCCATAGTTTCCCATAAGACCATAATAATCATCAAACAAGAAACAGAACGGAGGCACTCAGAAAGGCTGGATTGTGCAGAATATACAATAGTTCATAGATGCAAGTTATTAGGTAAATAGCAAGATCTTAAAAAAAAAAATCTATTTTAGCCATGGGACTTTTGGAGTCTCGAGATTTAGTTCCTGAGATCTATTCTCAGCCACTGCTTGCTTTTTTGCCCAAAGGAAAGTGCTGGTAAGTCAAGGGAATTAGCTGAGGACTGATTTATTTGATTATCTCCTTAACATGGCTACAGCTCAGGAGTGTATCCTGTTGGTCACTGTGCTCTGTGGTGTCCTGATGTCATCCTCTACCTCAGCAGTGTTTGTCTCCTGGCTCAGAGACCAAATTAGAACAGGACTCTAAGGGGGTGACAGATGGGAGAGAAGAGGAGCTGGGACTTCCCACCTCACTCTCTTGATAGAGAGTCACACTGAGATTCGACTATTCCCATCTCCTCAACCTCAGGGCCCTCAGAGATATGTGTAACAGACCTATCTCCAACCAGACATGGAGTGTGGCTGGGGTACCTGGGGATTTCGATTCTCCTCACTATCTTTTGGTATGTTTTGAATGGAGGGTTAGCAGCCACAGCAATGGTCCCTGATCTGCAAAGCACTTCATGACTTACAGATTGCTTCCCTGTACTTTAAACTGAGTGGCTGACAGCCTGGACTCTGAAGTCAGGGTTCCAATCCCAGAGGCATGACCTCAGACAAGCAGTTTAACCTCTCTAAGTGTCCATTTCATCATCTGTTAAATACTTCCCACAAAACTGTTGGGAAGATGAAGAGAGATAGCGCAAATGAAGCACACAGCAGAGAAGCAAAAAGTATGTAACTGTTGAAGAGATGTTAGCCATTATTATTAGCATAATGTTATTTAAACCTCATAATAACAATAACAATCCCATTAACCATAGTGGAGACATAGAGCACACAGGCTCCAGCACACCCATGTTTATGTGTGCACGCATGCACCCGTGGCCAGTTGGTGGGCAGTGTGGATGTGTGTAGAAGAACTGGCATTAGCAGTGAGGTAGGCTCCATATAATGCTGTGCTTGCTATGTCCCAGGAGGTGTGAAGCTATACTGTGGACCACAGATCGTTGGGAATCCACTAAACAAAACCTAAGAGTATTTAATTCAGAGCATACTTCATTGACAGAAGTGGTCAGAGAGATCAAGTGACTTGTCCAGGATCACCCACTTTGTTTGTAAGTGGCAGAGCTGAGATGTCAACCCAAACTGTCAGGCCCTAAAGCCAAACTCAGGGCAGAGGGGACGGGGCTGTGGAGTTATGGCCACTGGAGGGACTTCAGAAATGAACCCAAATCGTCTTCCCCACAGCCCTACATCACCTGGTACTGCTGAACAAAAACAAAGGGTCTCATCCTAATAGCTGCTTCTTATCTTGGATGGCTCAGAAGTTAGATGTGTGAACTAAATTATGTACCTCATTCTCCCCCAAAAAAGAATAAAAAATGCCAGCTCTGCCTTTTATCAAATTTAGCACTGTATTCATATGCACAACACCAAAATGTCACATTTGTGAATCAGTAAAGCCATTCTGAAAATTCAAGAAATCCAAAAAACTGTCCCTGGTGCATGTCCCACACCACAGTTAGAGTGCCCATCGTTCTCCCCCAAAAGAGGGGCAAGTTCCAATTCATAGAACAGCTCACGAGTGAAGACTCTCCTCCTGGGAAGTACAGATAGTGGCAAATTTTCAGGACAGACGTTTACATGAAAAAAATGATATTGCATCATTAAAGAGGTTAATGAGCTTCACAAGGCAGATACCCTGAACGTCAGGAAGGGGACAGCAGAGGAGGGGACAGGGTGGTGGTAGAGACACATACAGGGAATCACTCTCATTCTTCGATGTCAGGTGTGGTCAGGAGGTGCCCTCCTCATGGTAATAATTGCAGTGGAAGGATAAGTTTTTCTGGTGGGCACTGGAGCCTGGCTGATGGCTGGGCAGCAACTTGCCCTCACATCCAGCCCCGGACTCTCTGAGTGAAGAATGTACTTCTCAGCACAGAGATCCCTAAAGATTCTGCCAAAAACAAATGGTTCAGTGTTTCTCAAAAGGGGTACCACAGAATATCTGTCCCAACTGAAAGTGCTCCATGATCAAATAAAGTATGAAGAAAACTGCATACTATTTCTTACATTTGGAGATTCATAAGGCACATTAGCATGTGGAAGGCTCTGAGAAATGCTTTATAAAGAAACTTGCCTAACTTTTTTAATCAAGCATTTATAAAACTTATTTAATCATTTTCCTCCTCTTCTCATTTTTTAATCTAAGACCTAGCAAACATCTCATTTTGGAAAACATTTTCAGAAGAGCTATTCTAGTCCAAGTTCCCTCATTTTACAAAATATGAAACAGATGCACTGAGGTCTTAGTGATCTACTAAGGGTCACAAACAAGTTAGTAGTTCTTATTTTTCAGTGAGTTAAGAGTATATGACATTGTGTGGATAGGTTCAAGAAAATCAGCAAAGATGCTGGGACAGAATATTGATCAGCAGATCAATATCAGCCTTTTGATCACACTCTCAATCAACAGCAGCCTGAAAAAGGAGTGCCTTTTACCCCCTACATTGGGGTTTGATCATAGTAAATTCCAGAATCAAACCTGAGGGAGCATTTCAAGTTTGAACAGGAAAAACATATCCAAAATCAGTCATTAGGGCCAGCAACAGTTGCATGAAGCTGAAATGCAGAGTCCAACAGGGGATGGAGAGCCAAGGAGAACCACGGTGAAAAAGTTCACATTGATGGGGCTGACTGGGTCTAAATAAACTCTTGACATGGGTTGGGTATCTACATGTTCCACTGTGGGTTGCTATAAGTGTGTGGTGCTCAACTCAAGAGGTCAAGAGCAGAGACATAAAGGAACTTCTCTACCATAATGCCCAGAACTTCTTAACTTAACCCTGCTCTATTCAATATCTCCATCAACTTCTTAAATTAAGTCATAAAATGCTTTTTTAAAAGTCAACTCCACTGATGACACAAAATGGAAAGGAATAATCAAAACAATGGACAAAAAAATCTGAAATTATCTCGGTAGGCTGGGATGCTGACCCAAAATCGACTTATCATTGATAAAGTTAGTTAGGTTTAAGTTAGCACATCATAAGGAATCCAGGTGGTTACTAAAATACACAACATAGATCCCACTTTTTTCTGTACTAATCAGACTACAGCTGGAGGAATGGAATCCACTTTATTTATATGTATTTGAGTTATATTTAAATAAGACGTTCATAGAGGGAGTACCTCTTACTCAAGAAGCATTACAAGGAACAACCTGCAGAGTGACTGGAAACTGGAGAAACTACAGTTGTTAAGGATACAGAAGACTAAAACAATGCACCACAGCTGTCTCCAAATAGAGGAGAAGCTCTCCTGTGGAAGAAAGGAAGGATCTAGTTTGGAGGGTTTTAAGAAACTGCACAGGGGCAATCTATGGGGAATGCAAGAAGAAAATGTTTCAGTGCAATAAAACAAATAACTTTCTAAAAATCTGAGCTGCCCACAAATGGCAGGAAGCCAGATGTCCAGCATTCTCTGAACAGCCACCTCTAACTAGACTTTGTCTGCTTTAATTAAATGGGATAGCCTCAGATTTTCTCCAGGAGTTCTGCCATGCTTCTTCATCCTGTCTATCCCAGATTCCTGACTTCATGACTATGATTTGACTCTCCTTCCTTCCACCCTCAGCTCCCTCTCCCAGGTCCACCACACCCCATCCTTATGTTCCACTATTTTTTCCCCATACAATTGACCCCGACTTCCAACCAGGACATGTGCCTTGCCACACTGCATGCCTTGTCTCCAACACAACTCTCACGCTAATCTAAAACATTTCTGTCTGGATCATTCATGGTCACACCAGTCATGGGGTAGAGAGACAAAGCCCCATCTGTCAGGGATTTGAGGAAGGGACTTCCTTGGGTATGGGAGACTGAGGCAATGACCTGGAAGGGCTCATTAATGGTTTGTTCCTATAATTTCTGAGGTAGCACTGGTTCTAACATACAAGACTTTCAAAGGCTATGCAAAGGCAGTTCTATGACATTAAGCAAGTCAGACCATGTGTCTATTCCCTATTCTTAGGACCCCATCTCTGGAGGTAAGGCTGCTTAAATGGATGTTCACTGAGGGAGGAGAAGCATTTTCACACCTGCCTTCCAGGACCTAATCAGATTCAGATTATCCTTCTGGGGTTCTATGATTCACGGCACAAAATTCTTATTCTTCTGTGGTGAGCCTGTGGCTGGTTCACCTTGGTTCCAGCACAAGAGTAGCCTTGTGGATTAGAGGCCTGGCAGGAAATCAATCGCTAATCTCTTTTTAGTGGCTCATCCTTCTCAGTAGGATTTTGGAAATAATCCACAGGCAAAGGTGACTTCTTGATCTGTCAGAGAGGAATACTAGAGAGAATGCTATGCTCTAAGACTAGAACATGCATAATTGTCCCATCTCTGAGTGACCTGGGAAAGTCAGTAACCCTCTCTAAACCTTGGTTTCCTCACCTGCAGATCTGAGAAATTTCTATCTGCAGTAGTTCCTAAC
Organism: Lipotes vexillifer; assembly: GCF_000442215.2. Classification (NCBI taxonomy): domain Eukaryota; kingdom Metazoa; phylum Chordata; class Mammalia; order Artiodactyla; family Lipotidae; genus Lipotes; species Lipotes vexillifer. Next base: position 6,560,270 of record NW_006792448.1, read on the forward strand.
TTTTCTGGGTTACAGATGATCTTGAGAATCTGATGAAAGCCGTCAACTCTCTTCCCAGAAAATGCTTAAATGCACATACAGGCAAAACTGTGCATCCAATTTCAGAAGGTTAGAGGAAAACATGAAGACCACCTATAGAGATTCTATAGCAACCTTGGACCCTAGGTTAAAAACTCCACGGACCGGGCTTCCCTGGTGGCGCAGTGGTTGAGAGTCTGCCTGCTGATGCAGGGGACACAGGTTCATGCCCCGGTCCGGGAGGATCCCGCATGCCGCGGAGCGGCTGGGCCCATGAGCCATGGCCATTGAGCCTGCACGTCCGGAGCCTGTGCTCCACAACGGGAGAGGCCACAACAGTGAGAGGCCCACATACCGCAAAAAAACAAAAACAAAAACAAAAAAAAACTCCACGGACCAGTGTTATAACTCTATGATGCTTCTCTATCTAGCTTTCTAACAAACCTTCTCTGTAAATGTTAACTTGTATTAAGTATTTTTCTGCTCCCAGTTACATAGAGTTCTCATGACACCCACATGGCCCTTAAAGTAATATATAAAATGTGTTAGTCGTAGTCGTTTTAACAGGTGAGGCGACATAAAGACAGCAACAGATAGTCATACAACTCTACAGTCACCACTACTGGAGTACAATCTCTACTCAAGTAAAGACTCAAAGTACCCACCATCATTCCATTTAGATCATGCCCCAAGAGCTGCCACATTCTTCAGAAGCATTCCTTTTGCTTGCCTATGTCTCTCAGCTTAACACATGCACTTTGCATCTCATGATACCAGAGACTCTTTGTCCAGGCTCTCTGTCCATGAAGAAGATAATCCTGAGCCCACCCAAGCACAGACCACCAGTCAATGTTCCAATGATACCAGCATTCAAGTGCCACTGGGGTCCTCAAGTGACTGGAAGGGTAATCCACCAAATAAATATAAATCAAAAAAACAAGCATGGACTGTTCTTCCTCTACTCTTTGTATAAATTTTTTTTTCTTTTTTCTTTTATTTAAAAATTGCACCCGCGCTTCCCTGGTGGCGCAGTGGTTGAGAGTCTGCCTGCCGATGCAGGGGACACGGGTTCGTGCCCTGGTCCAGGAAGATCCCACACGCCGCGGAGCGGCTGGGCCTGTGAGCCATGGCCGCTGAGCCTGCGCGTCTGGAGCCTGTGCTCCACAAGGGGAGAGGCCACAACAGTGAGAGGCCCGCGTACCGCAAAAAAAAAAAAAAAAAATTGCACCCTATTTCACAAAAGTATTGAAGTCAACATTATTAAGTATTTACCAAGAAAAAGAAAACATATCCCAATGCTTTGAGAGATACAAAAAAAAACAGTTCCTGCTTTCAAAGACCTGGCATTATAATTGGAGAGAGGAGAAATTAATCAAGTAACAATAAATAAAACAAGTTAGAAATAAATCAAATAGCATTAACTATAAACAGTAATTAAATAGAGGCTACCATCCTATAAGATTAATTGCCGAAACAGTGGTAGAAAAAGAGGAAGGGGCATAGAAGGCAATGAATGCACACTAGTCCAAATACGAACGCCTTGCCCTTTCCTTTCCAATAGGTTCCCTCCTTCAGTTTCTCTCCATTCCAAGCTCTCTCGAATTCTTGCGGCTACGAATGTTTACAACTTGTAAGTTTAAGTCTGTAAACTTCCCTCCATCTTCCTCCCCATAGATATGGAGAACTGTGCTGATGCTGATATGAAAGGTATGTTCCCTGTCTCCCTACTTCCTCCCCCCTCACTTCCAGCCCTTTCACTGACTACTCCCTAGACAAACAAACAAAAAACAACAAAAATCTTTGCTTTGTCATGTCCTGCATGAGCTAGATAAATGCTGGAATGATGCTCACCTGGCCATACTTCTCAATGGCTCCCAAATATCCGGCTCCTTCATGTCTGCATTGCTTATGCCCTTTCCCACTCCATCTGCCCCACTCCGTAAGCCCTGCCGTCTTAAAGGTTCACCATAAATCCCACCCACCCCAAGAAGCCTTGTCCTACTCAACTAGCCCACACTAATTTCTTATCTTTTCACCTGTATAACAGATTGCCAGTATCTCACACACCTTCCGTCTTACTGTTCTTATTCTTACAATCTCATAATAAATTTTGTATGCCCTTGCTAAGCATCCTAAGAGCAGAGGACATGTGTTCCCCTCCCCTTATATACTCCAGAGAGCCGAATGCTGTGACAGTTGTATAGAACTGAGATGTAAACCCCAGAAGAATTCCAGTGACATTTAGTTTGATTAAAGGCAGACTCAGACTGCCCCTCAAAACAGCCACCTGATAACGCTACCTTACTCAGATCCTCAAAAGTTCTCCAAGCCTGTCCACTGTTTTAAGTTCCAGGAGCCAAACCTAATTTAAATAGTTTCCCAATTGTTATTGACTGAATGTTTGTGTCCTCCCAAAATTCATGTATTGAAGCCCTAACCCCCAATGTGATGATATTTGCAGATGGGCCCTTTGCGAGGTAATTAGGCTTAGATGAGGTCATGAAACTCCCGTGATGGGATTAGTGCCCTTACAAGAAAAGGAAGAGACGCTAGAGTTTCCCTCTCAGCCACGTGAGGATACAGGGAGAAGGAAGCCATGAAGTGGGCCCTCACCCAGAACTGATTCTACTGACACCTTGATATTGGACTCCTCAGCCTCCAGATCTATGAGAGATAAATGTCTGCTGCTTAAGCCACCCAGTCTATGGTATTTTGCTATTGCAGCCCGAGCTAAGACACCAATATTTTAATGCACCTATGAATAAATTAGTGTCTCCATGATCCTCTTTGGCAACTTACCCCCAGAGCTGAACATTCCTCACCACACCTTCCTCCCCTCTACTCATGTGAAATCTGCCCTGTTCTTCAAGTCCTTACCCAGTCTCACATCATCCATGAATCCTCCCCTTACTAGCCCACCCAACTGGCACCCAGGCCTCCTGCCTCACTGTGAGCTCAGAGCAATGCATGTCTGTACCGGGCCTTGGCTACTTCATCACACGTTGGCATGTCAATGGAAGCAACTGGTGAATGAACACACATGGTTTATGATAACTCTGGATAACCAACTTTTGTTTTTATTTACCTTTGTATTACTACCGTGTCCCATTGATTCTAAAATGCAGTTTGTGTTTCGTGTTTGGTAATTGCAATCATTGTTGCTTTTGTTGTGGTCATCCATTTACAATGCTTGGTGTCAGTTTATTTATCTCTTGTAAAAATAAAATACAGTGTGTGTGTGTGTGTGTGTGTGTGTGTGCGCGCGCGCGCGTGTGAAAAATAAATAAATAAAATAAAATAAATTAAAAAATAAAATGCACAGTTTTTCATTTCTAACATCTTTGAAATTGTCTTAGAGTCTGTGGCATCTTAGATTTCATGATGTACACTTTACTTTTCCTATGTATGTCCTTATTCCTCAACAAACTGCAAGCTCTTTTAGAAAAGGACTCACAAATTGTATATCCGTTCTCCTTCACTTGTCTGGCAAAGATCTCCTGGAGAGCATAGATCCCCTACACGTTCTTGCTAAAAGAGGAAACTGCTTCCCTAATTGTTCCTTCTCTCCTGAAAAAGGATGAGAATCAAGCAGAGAGCAGCCAGAGATTTGGGTATGTTGGATAGTGAAGGGGCTTAATCCTTGGTCATTTCTTTCCCACAGCATCATAAGATTTTAGAATTGGAAGCACACACTGGCTCCATTGCAGTTTCTCTCTCTGAAACCCAGAGTAACATTTGTCTCTTGAGCCTCACTTTCTCTTCTATAAAATGGGTCCAATTACACTTACCTCCTCAGAGAGGGGTAATAACTGAAACAGAAGTAAATGATAATATCTTACAAGCGCTGTAGAGGAGGTCATGAGTATTATTAAGTGCCTGCCCCAGGGGAATGCTGCTTCCAATGATGGATAAAGGAAGGAAGCTTGGGGATTCTAAGGTTGCTGCTCTGTAGCAGTGCATCACCATGACAATTCTCCTTAAGTTCATCCCCTTTCTCTCCATAACAACTACCCCAGAAAATACTCTGCTGACAAACAAGAAAGCCTCAGTGGTCATGGACAGAATGAGAGAATACTGACGGTGAGGAGAGCTAGAGGACGGTTCCACCGCAGTCTCTGGAGACACCTTTCTTTACCAGTCTGTATCTACTTGTGTGTCCTCCCACATGCCCAGGCAGAGCGTACAAATATGTCTTGTTACATGATCCATCCTGTGTTGCCCAATAAATAACAGACACAATCTAAGTTCCCAAGAGCAGCTTATCAGAGGCTGATCTTTATGTCTGGATCCAAGGTCCAGGAATACCAACCCAATTAGGTAGAAGCTAAATGAGCACTGGACACAGTTCCCTTTACCTGCATCGCTCATTTGGGTGCATGCGTGAACACACGTGTGATGCCCACACAGACCATCTTCCTCCTGAGGGGTGTTTCGAACAGACTTAAAATGTTCAAACCCTCAATCGACCTTTTGCAAAACAATGGACTCCTGAACTACTAGAGGTCTGACCAAGATCAGGAACCATCCTATAAAAGCAATGAGCCAAAAGCTAATAAAGCTAGTAAAACTACAAAGCTATGATATCCCCCTTGTTTGCCCTCTTCCCCCTCCTCCTCTAGAAAAGTAAGCAAGTGTTCTTGTTTATTCTCCTCTTCCCCTTTGCTTTTGCAGTCCTACATTTCCAAACTTTGTTCTTCCTGATAAATGAAGAAACAGAGATCACTTTTCTCCTAACTCAGAGAAAGATATGCATGTTAGTGGAATGGCCTTCATGTTAGTGGAATGGCCTCCCTTCCTTCTTTCCTTCCTCTCTTTTGGGGGCGGGGAATTGGTGTTTCACAAAGCTTCCTTTTCCAGAGTCTTTTCCTTGTGTCTCCCAACCCCATCCAGCCTCCCGAGGCACAAGAATCAGTGCAACATCTTTACAAAGCCTCAGAGAGGCTATCTCTACACAAGAATTAGAGCTGGGAGTGGTCCAGGGATAGCTGGTCTAGTAGGCATCAGCTTGTGATCTAATGAATTTGTGAAACACCATAAACTCAACCACATTGCAGATCCATGATGCTTATTAACATATTAAATAAAGGCTTTGAGATGTCCTACTGCAAAAACATCTGTTTAGCTTTGTTTAACCAGGTGTTTCCCAATCTTTTTTTGCCCATGGAATCTTTTTTGGCCTCTAACACCTCTTAATGTTCTGAATAAGTGTGTTCCAGAGACCACATATTGTAAAATGCTGACCTAGTCCAATACTCTCCTTTTTCTCATAAGGATAGTAAGAAACAGAGAGGGCCATTAACTTACTTAATCTCACCCATGAATGGCAATACAAAGCACTACATAAAAAGTACAGCAAGCTATTGACTAGGAAGCCAGGATGTCTGCGTGAAATCTCCTCCCAGCCATTTTCTAGCTGTGTGGCTTCAGCCAGCACCTTTCCTTTCTAGAGTTATTTTCATTCTCAGTAAAAGGAGGATTTTTTTTTTCTTCCAAGGATTTCTAAGGCTCTTTTCAATTCCCTTTTCTGGAATACTGAGAGACTCTAACACTTGCTGTCACACCTCCTGGAGCAAGTCCCAGAAGTGTGAGCCTATAGTTTTTCTAAATTTAAAGTTTAGAAAGCTCATGAAATTGTCAACCCACACAAAGGAGAAACCAACAGCAAAATCCCCCATGGTCATGAAGATACCCCCGAAAGGAAGCAGGGGAGGGACAGAGTCCAGGTCACCATCTGTATGGACAGGCAATCAGAGTCCCTGTGGCTGATTCTGTAGTCACTAGGAACCGGGAAGCCCCACCCACACACTGCTTACCTAAGCTCGAGGAGCACAGCTTAGACCACAGCTAAGGCTAGGGCTCAGTTGTGACTAACCACTGTGGCAAGATCTGTCTCTGGACCCTAGGCACTAGATAAAAACATGAGGATATTTCAGCACAACTTAGATGCCTTATGCATCCACGGCATCCTCTATCTGCTCCTCACCCCTACCCTAAGGTAATGCTTAGACACCCAGAAACAATATTTATAATCCTCTGCAATCACATGAGCATGTAGCTTTTCTGTCATCCTTAGGACCACACCAGACAACAATCTCCATGTGGGCAGATAACTTGCCAGCTTGTTCCTCACTGTGTCCTCAGTGTGTGGCATTAATTGGTACTCTTTAATATCTGCAAAATAAATGATTATTTCTAAGCTAATAGTTCCTGATTGTTAAGACTCAGAAAACACATTAATTTATAAGTTCATTGACTATCTATTAAGTGCCTTGCCTATTGTGAGCACTGAGCTAGACATTATGGGGGAACCAGGAGAGAATTCCCATCAGATCCTGCTCCCAAAGAAATTACATTAGACAACATCTATGAGGACTTAACTGTGCCAAAACTTCTCATCCTGCTCTTCCTACCCCTCCCACCCCCCCATTCTATTCCTTTTCCTGCTTTCCCCATTTGAGGACACAACCTGGAGGCAACTACTCACTTGGTCACCTAAAACAGCAGTCATCATCATCATCATTAGATGACATTTATTGAATGTTTATTATGTGCCAGGCTAGCAATGCTATGAATTTTGTACAATTTTTGCCCTATTTTACAGAAATGTGTATATCACAGATCTATGCCTTTCTTTCCACCTCCCTACATCTAACCGGTCTTGAGGCCAGCTGCACATCATAAATGTCTTTCCCTTCCACCTTGGTCAGCGCTCCCATGAAGCACCAAAGCTTAATCTCTATTCTTGTTGGAACTATTTAGAGTCGCCTTCTAAATGGTCTTCTGGCTGACTGACAATCCCTCGACCTCAAACCACCCAAAACAGAAATGGCAGACCCACCCCCCTTACCCTGCATGTCTGACAATGTCCTCCACCTCCATTCAAACCCTCTCTTTGCTCCTCGGTGCAGGTGAGCCTTCGAGATCAGGGACGGCCGTCCAGAGAGGGATGGCCATCACTATGCTGGCCGCTCAAGCTCCCTGGAAAAATTCCCCCAGCCCTTTCTCTTACAGACCACCCTGAACTTCAAAATAATCCTGCATTACCTCCTCCAGGAGCTTTACTGACCCCCAAGGCTTCCTCCTGTGCCCCTCTTTGATGTTCACTTAGCACTTCCAACAGATTGTGGCCCCTACTTAATGGCCCTTGACTCTGAGACCCTAGGGTGGGCCAAGTCTGGAGGCTGCTCCCTCTGCACCTGGCACATCACCTAGAAAGGTGGAGAGGCCTTCTCCTATGGTGCAACTCCCTCCTCCCCTTGCCTTGTGGCTTTATTTCCCACTGAACAATGCTTTACAAAAATGTTAGAGTAATACAGCACACTCTTTTCTCTCATAGCTTTAAAAACATAAATGTTTCAAGAAATAATTGAGTAGTTTCTTCCTATCAAAAGAGAATGCTCTCATTTTTTCCATGAAAAAACTGAGGCTTTGAGAGATTGAGTGACTTGCCCAAGGCCAGACAACTAATGAGGGACAGAGCTGAGATCCAAACCCTGGTGACACAGTTCCCAACATAGCAGTTTTCTCACCTGCCCCTGCCTCTGCCCAGGGCCCTCTATTAAAAAACAAACAAAAAAAGAATGTATATGTATATATCCATATCCATGTACATACATGCATTTATACTTACACAAATATATAATATTAACACATGTACACATATATGAATATGAATGTAACCCAATGATTAAAGAAAAGGGTGGGGACTCTGAAAACTTCAGAAGGGGAAGAGATTCCCCCCAAGAGGGGGCCGGGTAGGGCACGCAGCAGAGCAGCAGACAGCTGGTGTTTGGGTGGTAGTAAATCACCCTGAAATGAGCCTCTTCCTTGGACTCAATGAGGCCCCCACAACAAAGGGAGGCCCAGCTTGCAGCCGGACAGCCTGCCCGCCAGCCCCAGACGCGCATAACAGCTTCATTCAGGAGCCCCACGTCCACACAAAGGCCCCGAAATCAATCCGACATCCCGCCACCCTGGACAATGCCTTGAATCTTCCCAGAATCGAAGGCTCAAACGAGGGGACAGCATTCAGGGGAGATCAAACCGCCTGCTTGCCCCTGAAAGCAAGCACGAAAGAAGAGTTTTTCAGAGGAGGCTGGGGAGGAGACGGAGCACAGTGACTGTGCTGGCTCCCACCCACCCGGGCACAGGTGCCCAGCCACCTTTGGGACCCCGGGCGGGACACTCGCCAGCCAGGGCCACTGCGCCGCTTGGCCTCAGGCTTTGTGCAGCCCCGGCCCGTGTGAACCTCCTCCGCCCACTTTTCCCAGTGGCTCGGGGCACAGGCCGCACACACATGCAAATACCCCGCCCGAGGCGGGAGCTTAGGGTGTTGACAGTGGCAGCCCCCACGCCAGGCCAGGCAGCCCCTGTTCCCAGGCAGGGCCCCTGGAAGTGCTCATCTGCCTCATTCTGCTGCCTAATCCGGTTATCAGCTGCAGAGCGGGTTGCCTGGTGGAGCTGGGGAAAGTCCTGCAGGGAAGGCAGGCAGGCTGCCGCTCCAGCAGATGAGCCCGGATTGTACCCCGAGGGTCATTGTTAAGGCTCCTAGGTCTCTCCCAGTCCCGGAGACCAAGGCGGAGATCATGGTGCCAGAAACCCAGTGCTACCCTGGGCCACAGTCTCCCCTGGATGGCCGAATTCAATCTGCACCTAGGGAGTAAGGTGCCCCAGCAATGGCCGAGTGAAACCTTGCTACGGGTAGCAGAGTACATTTGACTGAACTGTGGGGATGCATGCACTGGAGTGACCAAGGCGTGGCCCATTATATGTGCTGTGGCCAGAATCTCTCCCGAAACTCCAGGTAAAGCTGCCTTAAATTTGACTTTCTAGGCGGCCACCATGAAGGTTAAATAAACTTTGATTGAAAACAAAGGGCGTATGATGGAAGCCATTCATCTGGTCCCTAAATCTCCCTCCACCCTCCTGCCTTGGCTTTTCTGTGTCAGCACAGGCAGTGGACAGGGTCTGTAGGACAAGGCGTGGTTATGTGGGCAGCTGCCCAAGAGAGAGCTGAATCAAACTGAGAAGGCACAGGAAACTGTGCAAGAAGCTCTCAGTAGAAGCTGGAACTGGGTTAACTTGGGCCAGTCTTCCCTCAACCCCTTATTCTAGCCACAGATACCTCTATTTTTCTCTCACTAAATTACTGGCCAAACTTCTTCCTGGAATTGATACATGAACAGACAGCCATTTATCATGTTATTTAAGAAATCCTGCCCACCTTCCACTGCCCCTCTCAGACCATCCTCTCAGGGGTAGAACCCTGGACAATATGGTATGAGGTGGCATAACTGGAGGAGGGGGGCTGAACCTTCAAGATGCAAAAAGGGTGCTTTAGATTCACTTCATTCTCAACAGCTTCCACTGGCCAACAATAGTAAATTGAATCCAATTTCCCTCTTGGAAGGGTCAGTTGTGTTTTTTTTGTTGTTGTTTTTTTTTTTTTTTACCCTTCCCCTTTCCATTTTCTGCTTTTGTAGCTCACCTCCTCCAATCTACTTCCCTACAGGAGCTGAAATTAAACAAGCTCCCCATATGCCATGCCTCACTTGTTGTCTGTTCCCCTCACTGCCATCTGGCCTATTTGCTCAGCCAAAAAGAGAAAGAGAGGGAGAGAAAGAGCAAAACGGGGGGTGGGGGGGGAGAAGGGAGGAAAGCAGGGAAGCAGGCGGAGGGCAGGGGGAGGGCAGAGAGGAGGGGGCAAGAAGGAGGAAAATGAGGAAGGGTGAGGAAGGGAGAGAGAGAAAGAGGG
>NW_006792448.1:6570051-6597412 GCF_000442215.2 Lipotes vexillifer
AGAGAGAGAGAGAGAGAGAAGGAGGGAGAGCCAGACACAATGAGGAGGCAGGGGTGATGATGCAGCCTCTCCCATCTGCTCCTTGGCCAGAGGCCCGGATGGAGCAGTAATGGAGAGCAACAGAACCAGTGATAATTAACCCAAACACAGACCTGTTTATTTAACCTGCTCAGATAGATCAACTCTGAGGCTGCACTCTAGCAGAGGGCGCCGGGACACACTTAGGGAGACACCCTGTAGGCTGCTAAGGACACAGAGGCAAGTTGGCCCTCCCCACAGATATCCTGGGGCTCAGTGTGTGCTTGGTGAGCAGGAAAGAAGAGGAGAAAGGAGTTGCTGAAAGAAGTCACTAACACCCACTCAAATTTTCTGGTGAGGGATTCTTTTGTCACCTTGCCCTTTCCCATGCCCATTATCCTATTTCATGGCAATAGCTGCTTGTGGATGGCCAAATGTTGCCAAGGAAAGCTAGCCAATGAGATACACTTGTCTCCTGCAGCTTCTTGCCCCAATATTCCCTCTGGACCACTCCCCATCTTGGCATAAGGACCAGAGGGTCAGGAGACAGAAAACAAGCTAACTAGAGGACACAGAAGACCTCAGACTAAGATAGTAACCAAGGACAAAAGCCAATGGCACTGATTAAGCATAGGGTGAAAGAAGTATAAGGTTCAAGGCCTACATCAGCCACTTTTGCTGCATCACCAGGTCTGCATGCCTTCCTCTCCCTCAGCTTCAATTTATCTACTTAATGGGAGCAGCCAAGCTGACCTCCCAAGACGTTCCAATCTTCAAAAATTAAAATGGAAAAGTTCATTGTGATCAGTCCATACTTTCTTCCCCAAGTTAAGGAGGAGACTACAGCCTTGAGCAAGACCACCAAGGATTATGATCTGTTTGAAATGGGCAATGTGCAGTGCCTAGAGAGGGGCACTACACCACCTACATCTCCACCCTTGCAGGCCCCAGAAATAAAGGACAAGAACATCTACAGGGCTGCATAGCAGCAGATAGGAGTCGTGAGTCTGGGAACCAGACCCAAGAAGCCAGGGCTGAGCACTGAGAGTTGGTGAGAGAGAGAGTGCACTAGCTGGTTTGAAAACAGGAAGCGTCAGGGGTAGCCGAGGAGCTGGCAGGCACCAGATTCCAAGTGGCTTCACGCTCCTCAGTGGAAGAAATGCAGAGATAATTTGAACATGGCTATTTTCAAGCTCCACAGCTGAGCTCCTTGCTCTCCCACCCCACACCTCCCACCCAGCCCTGCAATTTGGCAAACCCTTTCTGCTGGCTGCTCTTATACCCAATATGTTGGGTTGCCTTAGCAACTAAGGCAATTATCTCCTTGGAGCAGTTAAAACAATGACCGTCATAAATAATAACAATAAGAAGGATGATGGTAAAAAATAGATCTTAGGCTTCCAGGATCATAGGGTGACGGAGGAAAAGGAAAAGAGGTCCTGATCGGTCAGGCAGTAAGAGCTAGTCTCTTATGGACCTAGTCTTATTTTATTTATCTAGAGAAAGAGATAGAAAATACTCAGCTTTTTTTTTTTTACTGCCCCAGCCCACACCCTCAGGCAATTTCAGGGACATTTCCTATTTGTTGTTTGTTTATCCTGTATATCCTCCTATCAGCCAGACCCAGGAAGAGCACTGAACATTAACTGTTTAATACCCATCTCCTCTAGGGACCAAGAACTCCTTACAGACAGGCACTGAGTCTGTCATCTTAAGCACTTAGCTTAAGACCTGGCACAGAACAGGTACTCAAAAATATTTCACTGGTTGAATGAAAATATTATATTACATTGAATGAATGCCCAATTTTTGCCATACTGTCTTTTTTCTTTTTAAAAAACCCTCTAGGCCAGATAATTTTGAAGTCACTCCAATCTCTAACATTCTATGATCTTAGAATCCACTAGCCTGTACTCCAAGATACAATAGGGCTCCACATTTACAAGAATAAAGACAAATCAAGATGTAAGTTCCAGTTTATTCAAGTACAGGTTTCATTCACCTATAGAACCATCCAGTAAAGTTTTGTGAATGTAGAATGTCACTTGAGATAAAACACTAAACTTAAAACAATTAAAAACGAGGATTAAACTGATAATGGATCATACAACTTTAGCTCACTCTATCCCAAACATATATGCCTTCGATCCTACACTCCTCAAACTCCATCCCAGGAATGATGCTACACCAATTAATGAAACATCAATTAATGTGCAGGATTTGTAACTCTAAACAAAGACAATCTATCTTTTTCCAGTGCCCATGGGAGACATAGTGAAAAACGGGAGCACAGAGTTGAATTGGATCATCTCAACTCTACCCTTCCCTTTAAGTTCCACTTTCTTTTGAAGTATTGGAAATTTAATACTTGACACTTTCAAAGTACATTCACATTATATGCAGTCTCTATATTAATTCTTGAGATAAGTTGAGCAGGAATCATTATTTCCATTCCAAACATGAGGAAATGAAGTAATTGATCACAAGTGTTGATCACCAGGTTTCTCGCTGTTTCCTTTCCTGGGGTAATGGCCACAGTGTATAAAATGTATAATGTGGCCATTAGTGTAAAGGTGAAATGTACAACCTCTATTTGTGTATGTGTGTGTGTGTGTGTGTGCGGTGATCCAAAGTTTTTTGGGTTTTTTTGTTTGTTTTTTAACCATTTTCTATTGAAGTATAGTTAATTTACAATGTTGTGTTAGTTCCAGGTGTACAGCAAAGTGATTCAGTTGTGTGTGTGTGTATGTGTGTGTGTGTGTGTGTGTATATATATATACACACACACACACACATACACACACACTCACACACACATTTTCAGATTCTATTCCATTATAGGTTATTACAAGATATTGAATATAGTTCCCTGTGCTATACAGAAGGTCCTTGTTGTTTATCTAGTTTACATATAGTAGTGTGTATATGTTAATCCCGAACTCCTAACTTATCTCTCCCCCACCCCTCCCTGCTATCACCTTTGGTAACCATAAGTTTGTTTTCTATGTCTGTGAATCTCTTGCTGTTTTGTGAATAAGTATCATTGTATCATTTTTTTAGATTCCACATATAAAGTGATACCATATATTTGCCTTTCTCTGTCTGACTTGCTTCACTCAGTATGATAATCTCTAGGCCCATCCATGTTGCTGCAAATGACATTATTTCATTCTTTTTTTTTTAACTTATTTATTTATTATTTATTTTTGGCTGTGTTGGGTCTTTGTTTCTTTGTGAGGGCTTTCTCTAGTTGCCACAAGTGGGGGCCACTCTTCATCGCAGTGCATGGGCCTCTCACTGTCGTGGCCTCTCTTGTTGTGGAGCACAAGCTCCAGACGTGCAGGCTCAGTAGTTGTGGATCACGGGCCTAGCTGTTCTGCGGCATGTGGGATCTTCTCAGACCAGGGCTTGAACCCGTGTCCCCTGCATTGGCAGGCAGATTCTCAACCACTGCATCACCAGGGAAACCCCCTCGTTCTTTTTTATGGCTGAGTAATATTCCATTGTGTGTGTGTTTGTGTGTGTGTGTGTGTATATACACCATATCTTCTTTATCCATTCATCTACTGATGAATATTTATGTTGCTTCCATGTCTTGGCTATTGTAAATAGTACTGCTATGAACACTGTGGTGCATGTATCTTTTTGAATTAGAGTTTTCTCCTTTTTCTCTGGATATATGCCTGGGAGTGGGATTGCAGGATCAGATGGTAACTCTATTTTTATTTTTTTTAAGGAACCTCCATACTATTCTCCATAGTGGCTGTACCAATTTACATTCCCCCCAACAGTGTAGAAGGGTTCCTTTTTCTTCACACTTTCTCCAGCATTTGTTATTTGTAGACTTTTCAATGATGGCCATTCTGACTGGTGTACCATGATACCTCATTGTAGTTTTGATGTACACCTTTCTAAGCTGACAGCAGAACATTAAGCACATGCCTGTTCTCACTTCAAAATGCCAAAAGGAGTTGACGTAACTCTACCGTTGAATCCTTGGAGCCCTATTGTCACAATCCACACTCTGGAATAATAATCAAAACTTCAACACCTCCAGATTCAAGGCCAGCAAAACCTATAAATGCTTAACCTTGACAAGTCTTTTGGGAGGGTTCCTGACAGGGATTGGGAAGACAGCTCCAGGGAACTGTGACAACTCTCAGTAAATAGGTGTACCTCATTCTCTGGTATTCCAAAGCAACTCCAGGCAGACGTCCTATTTTTCTGACCAAAGTCTATTCTTCAGACTCTATTCTTCTGATCATCATGGAAGGTCACCAGGCATCTCCCCATTCCCCACGTGTGCACCTGCAACTCCGTGAGAGTCAAGTCGTTGCCCAGAAACCAGAATTGCTCCTACCTGGGCTTCAGACACCTGCCAAGAATGTGCACTTACTGGACTATAACCTAATATACTGATTTTGTAAATTTAATGAGCACACTGCCAACCTCTTCTGTATCCTTTACGCATTCGATTAAATAACAAAACCAAATTATCCTTTTCAGAGTACTTCAAATGTGAAGGACCTGAATCCAAAATCAGATATCACTGACAATGAAAAACAGACTTTCCAGAACCTCTGATGAATGAAAATATTTAGTTAGACTCACAACTATACAAATATCTTATTAGTAAAACATATCTTAAAAATGTTATGACTCCAACAGTTTTACAAATTATAGCAAATCTGATTAAACAAAAAGCAATTATTTTCATTTCCAAGTGTAAAGGATTGTGCTTGGGGGTATAGTAACAGATCAAGGAGGGAAAGACAAGGTAAGATTGTTTTTTTGATGTTTTGTTAATCCAAGTTATTATCACTACTATAATAAGGTGTGGTAGGCAGAATAATGAATGGACCCCCAAAGACACCCCATGTCCTAATCTCCAGAACCTGTATGTTATGTTACATGGCAAAGGGCAATTAGCATTGCAGATATAATTAAGGTTGTTAATCAGCTGACCTTTTAATAGGGAGAGTGTCTTGGATTAACTAGGTAGGCTCAACATATTCTCGAAAAGCTCCTTAAAAGTGAAAGAGGAAGGTACTATCAGAGAGATATCTGCATGAAAAAGATTCCAACTGACATTGCTGGCTTTGAAGACAGATGAATGGAGCCATTAGCCAAGGAATGCCAACAGCTTCTAGAAGCTGGGAAAGAAAACATCCTCCCCTAGAGCCTTCAGAAGGAATGTAGCTCTGCCAAAACCTTGATTTTAGGGAGACCCTTTTCAGACTTCTGATCTCCAGAACTCTAAGGTAATAAATTTGTTTTGTTTGGGGCGGCGAAATTTGTGGTAATTTGTTATAGCAGCAATGGGAAACTAATACAGAAGTTGTGACTCTGTGTCTATGTGTGTGTATGTGTTTGTGTGCACATGCTCCTATGTATGTTCTCCTTACAAACACAAATATTTTTTTAATGTGAAAATTTGTCTTCCTATGGTTTCAGGAAAATAAAATCAAGTGAAATGTAAATGACATCACAATTTTCTCTTAGGACTATGAAGCTTCAGAAGCATTTTAATGTTGATAAAGATCTCTGTCAGCATAGACACTAGACAGGATTGCAGAGTGAATGAAAAGAAATCAACATGACACATATGACTACAGAGTGAATGTCACTCTCCAAACAAGGGCAACTAAATCATTAAGTGGCACTGGAGACCCCAGTAACTGAGCCTTCTGCAGAGGGACACAGCTAGTGTGGGGCACCTCAGTCCCCAGTTTCAATAGCAGTTAGCATGGCAAGTCCGAAGGGACTCCAGGTGCCAGTCTGTCAAAGGAATAAGAGAAAGGGCACAAGCATGTGAACATGTGGAGCTGTATGTGCTTCTGGATATACAGATGTCCAACAACTTGTTTCAACAACTTGTTGAAAAAAGAGGATTCAAAAAGCGGTGGACAACGGGGATTACACTGCCTCTATCAAAATAGCCATGGCAGGTAATTAATTCACTTGTGAGTGGTACACAGCAAAAAATGTAATCCCTCTCCCTCCCTGACATCAGTTTGGCCCATGCTGATGCAATTCAAACCAGCTGAAAGTTATCACATCGGAGTCTCGGGCTGGAAGGGACCTCACGGTCATCTAACAATACCACACTTCCGAGGCACAGAATTCCTGCTACAAAACACCTCCAACAACTGGAAACTCAATGATTTCAATGGCAACCCATTCTGTCCTTGGAAATTCCCAGCTTTAAGTCTGAAATCATGCAGTCCCTGCACTCATCCTACAGACAGAAGTTGGGAACAGAGAAGTGACTTTTCTAAGGTTACATACTCAGGGAAGACCAGGTCTGACCCAGATAAACTCAACACAGGATTCCAGCAAGCCACGCCTGCTGACCAGTACTCACCAAGCAACTTGCCAGACTTGCAACCAAATTTGCCCCTCCTTCCCAACCTGAACTGCCATCTGAGCTCCTAGAGCTCAATATCCACTCATTAATTCATTAACCATTCATTCGTTTATAAAGGTTTAAGCGTCTATTATGTGTCAGGTCCTGTGCTGGACATTGGAGATATAATTAAGGAGACAACTGGAGAGGGAGGGCAACCACAAAGGAAGAGAGAGAGTACAGAGAACAGAGTGGCCAAGTTTGCCAAGGGCACAAAGGAGGTCAGAGAAGGCTTTATAAGACAGTTCCAGATAAATCTCTCAGTCACGCTAGTCCTATCATTTCCAGCAATGTCATCCCTTCAAAGAACTGTAAACCAAGCAATCTCTATGAGAAACAGAATCATGATGGCAGTGAATCAATCAACAAATTCCTGGTCAGCACTGTGGGTCTGCAACTTGTTCTAAAAGCACTGTGGGTTATGAGAAGAATATGAGTCAATTTATAAAAGAGTTGTCACTATTGAGTCATGTTCCTGAACTTCAACATTTTCTCTTCCAATTAATTATACTCTTCATTTTCCCCAAAGGAAGAACATTCTCCAAAGGAAACTACAGAATGCTTGCACAGGGGCACTGCTGAATTCAGCTCCCCACTATGACAGATAACCCTGATGTCCATATTCAACCTATAATCCCTCTTGACTTGAACTCACAATCAGTCTTCCACAGATTAATCTTTAAGCACATTTCAACTAAATCCTTTGCCCCTATACCAAATCCCCTTTCTCTGGATGCTCTTATCCAACAAATATTGAGATATTTAGCTTTGATTGTCTAACTTCACAATATTTAATTAATGAACATCTCTACAAAGATTTCTATGTGGACTTACAGGTAACCTCATCTCCTCTTACTTATTGTACAGCAAAATTCCTTACATGCAGGAATGGAATATAACAATTTTATACTGTCCAGAAGTTAATAATATAGGGTCAGTTAATACTCATTGAGTACTTACTATGTACCAGGTGCTATGCTAAGTGCTGTGGGGAATGCTAATAAATTAAATTCTTTAACCCCAAAAGAGATTTCCTAATCTAAATGGGAGAAAGCAACATAAAAAGTAAACAAACAAATAAAATTTAAATAGTTCAAAAGTAGAAATGTGACAATGGGGACACATTTTGCCACTAAATAATTGACATTGGCAATAGGTATGCTAGGAGTTTGGGAAAAGGAAGGTGCGTGCTGAGGAATCAGGAAGGAGAGGACTTTTCTTGGAAAGGTGACTATTGGCCACATGAGGGGAAGAGAGGAAGGCATACAAGGTCACAGTAATGTGAAGAGAAGAATGGAAGTGGGAAACGGCCAGGGAATGAACAGACCACTCAGAAAGTGGTGAGAGACAAGCCTTTAAATAGAAGTTTGGGTGAAACTGGAAGCCTCTTTGAATGCCATACTGTTATTTCACTGTCTTTTTATGTCTTGTAAGAGCAATGGCATTTACAAGGGCCTAGGTCAATCCATATACACTCCCAAAGTACATAAAAGAGCTCAAATAGCAGCCGGCTAGCAGGATGTACACTCAAGTCTTTGGGAAGGCCCAGGGAAGAAGCTAAAACTAGCACAGAGTAGGGAGTTAATTAATAGTTCACAAATAAATCCAGATGCACAAAAGGGCAAAGAAACTCTCTAGCAATAAGTATCACATCTTACCCTTATATCACATTTACAGTTTACAAATTTTTATACTGTTGGTGTCTGATCTTGTTCTTTGATATCCTTCTAGAAATGATCTCATCCTGTGTTCTGGAAAGCCCACTGGAGTAGGCCTCAAGAGGTCCTCTGATTTTCGGTCTCTGGTCTTGACCCCATTTGCAGCGATCTAGGATTTGTGGTCCCATCCACACTCACTCCTTCCCCCAGCTCCATGGAGGCCTTGAACTGTGGTGGGAGTAAGGGAGCTCCGACCCTGCGGTGTATGCCCTCAGGGCTTCTCAGCCACACATCTGTGGATTCGCAAATCATTCACAGACTGATCAATTTCCTCATCTACATGTGAAGTTGGCACAGAGCTCACAGAGGATGGAAGTGGAGACTCCTTACTCTCCAGCGGACAGGGGACAGGGGTTGTCCCAGCGATTCCATCCAAAAGCCGATTAATCTTCAAAATTTCCTGAGGACAGCTTGTAATTCAAAGGCCACAGTCCTGTTGATGGGGCAATGAAAGAGGGTTTTGTTTTCCACAAAAAGGGAAATTGAGGTTTTTGTGGTAAAAGAGAAGGATGTAGAATCAGCCACGTAATGGTTTATTCACAGGCTGACCCCTCCCTAAACCCACAGAGATATTGGAACTGAGACTCCTCTCTGTCATGAGTCACGCAGACTTGCATGGGCCTGGTGGACTTAGGAAAGAAAACACCAGTCAGCCCGTGTGTACAAGCATTTGGGGACAAAGATGTGATTCAACGATGGAGAGATATAGGCCCTTGACTTTAATGTGGAAAGACAGGCCCGAAGACAGGGCTGTCTGGGTCTTACAGAGCCGACAGGTCCTCTCAGAGGCCAGAGTGGCTATCACTTTTGGGGCTTGTTATTTGAGCCCATCACAGCTGACTTTTCCACTGACATCCCCAACTTCCATATTAATTATTTACTTACCAGAGATTCAGCCTGGCTATGTCAGATGGAAATAGGAGGGGTGATGCTGTAGCTCATATGGGCAGGCATTGAAACAGTAAGAGAGGACACCTTTCAGACCATATGCCCATCTCCAGCAGAGAGGTAATCCACTTGCTAGTCTTAAAGGGCTCTACAATCCCTACACCTTTTTTCCTCATCTACATCTGGAAACAGAAATGGAGGGATGTACCGATCCCAGGACCTCCCCCTGGGAGTCGTTTTTTTGATTAAGTATTTTCTTGGCCTAATATCAGAATCCTGAGGGGAAATGTATTCTCTGATTCTGGTTTGTCAGGGTTTGAAATCATAGGTGAAAGGGTGCCGAGCTGCTGGGAGGGCCTGCGCAGGAGGGGGCTCAGCCATCACTGTGAGCTCTGTTTGCTGGGAGAAGGACAGGTGTTAAGTTACATGCCTGGGGAATGTGAGCGCCAGGAAGGGACCTGGTGGGTGCCAGCCAAAGCAGCGAGGTCAATACCTCCTTCTGTACCAGCTCTTCCTGGAGACCAAAACAACAAACCAGCCCTTGGCTTCAGGTTCCTAAAAAGACCTGAAGTGTTCTTGTTTACTGTTCTAAGAGGCTGCACAGCACTTCTTTTTAAAGTAATTTATTTCACTGAATTAAAGGACCTCGGAAAGGCAGCAGTACATGCAGTGAGGGCTAAGCAGGACATGTTTACAGAGTACTTTATCCTTAGCAGTGAGGGTCTAAATAAATGCAACATCCAATATGGTTGCTCCTGTCAAAGGTACAAGGGTGAGAAATAGCACTCCATGCATTTTGACAAACATCTTTACTTATTTATCTGTCCTGACACAGGCTTTGGGTTTCCTCCTTCACTGGATGCCTGCTCAGCACACCAAGTTCCTGTGGGGAGAAGTCTGTGATTGTACATGCAGAAGACAGCAGGGGCTATAGGGCGGGCAGCCCCTGCAGTCAAGTTGCAGCATGTTAAAGAAAATAGAATCTCAGAGTCCTGCTCGTCGTCTTCAAGGAGCAGTAAGGTAAATTCCAAGAAGATCATATTTAGATATGAATTTCAACCAATTCAATTCTCATAATGAGGATATGTGATCATCTACTTGAGTGGTAATTAGGTTTCTCAGGTCAGTTCTGAATCTAAATCCTCCACGCATGTCCAGCACATATGCACACTCACACAGCACATCATTCATCAAGTAGGTCTAGACAGTCCCGGCACAAAACCTGAGAATGCAAACCTCACAAATACACACATGCACACACACCCCAGCCACTGGTATTTAGTGATAAAGAAAACATGTCAAAACGGGATCAGACATGGCATAAGGAAGAGGAAAAGTAGTCCAGCCAGACGTTATGGAAATTCCAACTCTTATTAGGGCAAGAAATCAGAATGACAATAATGATTCTATAAGAATCTATGAGTCTAAACAGACATAGAAGATTTTATTTCATATTGGTGACACATTGACCAGGTAAGTAGTATCATCCCCATTTGACAGATGAGGAAAATGAGGTTGGGAGGCCATGTGTTTACAAAGTGACAGAAACAGGAATTAGACCAAGGTCTGCCTGATTACACTCAGTTTCAACTCTTTCTCCAGTTTGTAGAGAATATGAGAATTTGTGTGTGCCTGGGGAGGGTGTGTGTGTGCATGCGCGCATGTGTGCGCATGTGTGAGAGAGTTTCTCTATCTTCTACAATCAGTGTAACTTCATTCAACCCAGGGTCTTGGTCTAGTAGAGTAAAATATAAAACCAATATGACCAGGATTTTAATTCACAGGTCAAAGTTATTCTAAGGTTGATTAGATGGAGATAAAGCCAGAGCCAGAACCCAGGTCTCTTGGCTCCTAATTCAGGGCTCTTTAAGCCACTGGACAAGGGCCTTCCCCACAAGGATTGCGACAATCTCCAAAACTTCTCTGTGGACCCTATTTTCTGTCAGGAAGATATCACTTAAACAAGTGGTTCCTTTCTCTCCTGTGGCCATGTAGAAAAAGCAGGGCTTTGACAGAGCCTAACAAGCTGGGTTGGCCTTAGTGACTTGCTTGACCAATAGAATGTAGCAGAAGTGACATTTGTTAATTTTGAGACTAGTATATAAGAACTCTTGAAGCTCCCACCCAATTCTCTTGGAAGGATATCAGGGAAGAATCCAACGATACTGAGCCTGACATGCTGTGAGGAAACTCAAGTCAGCCATGTTGAGAGGTTGTGTGGAGACAGCAGCACCCAGACAGCCCCAGCTGCTCCAGGCATCTCAGCCTAAGCACCAGACATCCCCAGCAGACACGACACAGAGAAGAGAGAGACCCAGACAACAGCTAGAGCTAGTCACAAGTCTGGCAAACTCATGCTGTCCCAGCAATTCCAGATGAGTTCCAGACCATTGAAAGGCGGAAATAAGCCATCCACACTATGTTCATCCACAACATGGACACCATAATAAAATGGCTGTAGTTTTAATGCCACTAAGTTTCAGGGTGGTTTGTTATGCAGCAGTTAGACAATGAGAACAACTTCTGTTTCCTGCATAAAGGGCTCCCAGCATGATCCAACTGTCCAAAGCTCCTGGGACTACCTGAGCCTTCTCCTCCCCCAGCCCCAACCACAGCTTTCTCATTGCTGCCTCGGTGTCCCTCTTGGACCTCTGGGCAATACTAAAGGGAAAAGAATCGGCTGAGAGCCTAAAAAAGAATAGAGGCAAGACAGGTAGCAGATGTTAAACGCCCTCCCCTCGGTAGGCAGAAGTGATACATGAGAGCCTCTTGGATGCAGAGACCAAGGAACACAGGTTGTGAGCACATGGAAAGTTGCGAAAAAGCAGGTTCGGAAAAGGCATACAGTCAAGGAGACAACTGGAGAAAAGAAAACCCTGAGTGTGAGAGGCATGAGCTGGGCTCCTCACTGCCTTCCTCCCCCAGGCCCTTTGCACGTTTCCGCATCCAAGCTCACACTGTGCTCCCCAGATTCTCCCTGGCTCCACCATTTGCATCCTCAAGGACTCCAGCAATCTCTGTCGGGCTATTGATTGACAGTTTCTCTTATCTTTCCTCTTAGTTTCCCATGTTTGTCTTCTCCCTACAACTGGAATAAAAATTGTTTGAGGGCAGAACCTATGTTATATAATTTCCCTTCACATTCCACAGTACCAGGCCCAGACCTGAACACAGTAAAGTAAGTCCTATTCAATATGTGTCTAGGGACTGAAATTCAGTACTGCCCATACACCAAGGGCAGGTTATGTCCCAGGCTCACTACTTCAGGTTTCTGCAAATGTTCCATGATGTGTTTTCAAGAATTTGACTCACATGGATGCACAGCTGCACTTCACTTCACCAGCAGGCTTCTGCAAAGATTGATCTACACTACAGTTTCTGTGGAGCAACTAAGCTCATGCACCACAGGCTTCACAGGCTTCTGATCCCACAACTTCACTGGAAACACTCTCCCGAAAGTCACAGTGAGCAGTGTTGCCAAAGCCTGTGCTACATAAAGCATACACTTCTGGGGCTCTTGGGATTTCTTCTACTCTGGCCCCATCACTCTCGGCAAAAATTTTTCTTCTGCCTATCTCCTAAGTGCCTGTAATCCCCAAGGTCTTTCCACAGCCCTCAGACTCTACAAGTTACCCCAGGCAAATTAAACCACACCCATGATTTCCCTTGAAACTGGAAACTCAACAGGAATCACATACCTTAGCATTCTTTTCCCTAACCAGCTTTTCTTTATGAATGGTGATATGCATTTACCTAGGAGATAAATTCCACCTTCTCATTCAACAACTTAATCCCATTAGCCAGAGTCAAACAGATTCTACTTGCTTAATGCCTTCTGAATCAATTTACTTCTGATGACATCCCCTGTCACCAGTGTGTTTCAGGTTTTTATCATTTCTCACCTAGATTATGTTAAAGGCCTCCAACCTCTCTCCCCTATGATCTGCTCTCCACATGACCCTCCATGTGACCTTTCCAGAACATAATTCTGTCTGTGTAATTCCTGTGTCTAAAATAAATCATAATTTTCAGGATAAGGTTCAACCTCCTTGTACACAAGGCCCAAGAACAGTGATTCAAAGTGAGCTCTAGAGCCAGGCTTCATGGGTTCGATTCCAACCTCCACCTCTTCCTAGTTTTTTTTTTTTAATAGAATTTTTTAAATAAATTTATTTATTTATTTTTGTCTGCACTGGGTCTTTGTTGTTGCACGCAGGCTTTCTCTAGTTGCGGCAAGCAGGCTTTCTCTAGTTGCAGCGAGTGGGGGCTACTCTTCCTTGCGGTGCGGCACGGGCTTCTCACTGCGGTGGCTTATCTAGTTTCAGAGCACGAGCTCTAGGCACACGGGCTTCAGTAGTTGTGGCATGCAGCCTCAGTAGTTGTGGCTCGCGGGCTCTAGAGTGCAGGCTCAGTAGTTGTGGTGCATGAGCTTAGTTGCTCCGCGGCATATGGGATCTTCCCAGACCAGGGCTCGAACCCATGTCCCCTGCATTGGCAGGCTGATTATTAACCAGTGCTCCACCAGGGAAGTCCCATGTCTTCCTAGTTGTGTGACAGAAAAATGGCTCAGTGTTTCTGTGCCTCGGTTTCTTCATTTGTAAAGTGAGGATAAGAATAGTAGTTATCTCGTAGGCTTTTATGGGGATTATATTAGGTAAACAGGTGAAGGGGCTTAGAACTCTACCCAGCACTTAATAAGGATGCAACAAATATTAGTTCCTATCTGCACTCTTCCCACCGCTCAACCTTATGTCCCCTGGCAGGCTGATTATTAACCACTGCGCCACCAGGGAAGTCCCATGTCTTCCTAGTTGTGTGACAGAAAAATGGCTCAGTGTTTCTGTGCCTCGGTTTCTTCATTTGTAAAGTGAGGATAAGAATAGTAGTTATCTCGTAGGCTTTTATGGGGATTATATTAGGTAAACAGGTGAAGGGGCTTAGAACTCTACCCAGCACTTAATAAGGATGCAACAAATATTAGTTCCTATCTGCACTCTTCCCACCGCTCAACCTTCATCACTGCTCCCAACACACTCTTTGTGTCATTAATTTGAGCAGAACTACTTCTATTTCCTCTCATCGAACCTGTGTTTTACCACCCAGACCTTTGTCCAGGCCATTCTTTCTTTGTGGAATGTCCATTCTCCACCTTAGTCCAACCGATTCCTCTTGTCCCTCAAAACTTGCTCCAAGGGTTCCCTCCCCTTCCATCCCTGAAGCTTTCTGTTCACTGCATTTAGTATATTATTTGATAATTTTCACTTTATTAGCCTGTCTCACTAAAGTTTGTGTGATTCTTTTTGTGGATTTTTTTTTTGTCTTTTTTTGTTTTGTTTTTTTTTGCGGTACGCAGGCCTCTCACTGTTGTGGCCTCTCCCGTTGCGGAGCACAGGCTCCGGACGCGCAGGCTCAGCAGCCATGGCTCACGGGCCCAGCCACTCCACGGCATGTGGGATCTTCCCGGACCGGGGCACAAACCCGTGTCCCCTGCATCAGCAGGCGGACTCTCAACCACTGTGCCACCAAGGAATCCCCGATTCTTTTTGTTTTTATTGAGGTATGGTTGACGTACAATGTTATATAAGTTTCAGGTGTACAACATAGTGAGTCACAATTTTTAAAGGTTATATTCTATTAATAGTTATTATAAAATATTGGTTATATTCCCTGTGGTGTACAATATATCCTTGTAGTTTATTTTACACACAGTTTGTACTGCTTAATCTCCTACCCCTATTCTTGCCCCTCCCCCCTTCCTTCTCCCCACTGGTAACCACTAGTTTGTTCTTTACCTCTGTTAAGTCTGTTTCTTTTTTGTTATATTCACTAGTTTGTTGTATTTTTAAGATCCCACATATAAGTGATATCATACAGTATTTGTCTTTCCCTGTCTGACTTATTTCACTTAGCATAATAACCTCCAAGTTCATCCATATTGCTGCAAAAATGAATGGCAAAATTTCATTCTTTTTTATGGCTGAGTAATAGTCCATTGTATATATATATATATATATATATGTATATATATATATATACCACATCTTCTTTATCCATTCATCTGTTAATAGATACTTAGATTGCTTCCATTTCTTGGCAATTGTAAATAACACTGCTATTAACATTGGGGTACATCTATCTTTTTGAATTGGTATTTTAGTTTTATTCGGATATATGCCCAGCAGTGGAATTGCTGGGTCATATGGTAGCTGTATGTTTAGTTTTTTGAGAAACCTCCATACTGTTTCCTACAGTGGCTGCACCAATTTACATTCCCACCAACAGTGTCCAAGGGTTCTGTTTTCTCCAAATCCTTGCCAACATTTGTTATTTGTGTTCTTTTTGATGATGTCCATTCTGACCAGTGTGAGGTGATATCTCATTTTGGTTTTAATTGGCATTCCTCTGATGATTAATGATGCTGAGCATCTTTTCATGTGCCTGTTGGCCATCTGTATGCCTGGAAAAATGTATATTCAGGTCTTCTGCCCATTTTTTAATTGGTTTGTTTGCTTGTTTGATGTTAAGTTGTACTAACTGCTCATATATTTTGGATATTAACCCCTTGACAGTCATATCATTTGCAAATATTTTCTCTTACTCAGTAGGCTGTCTTTTCATTTCATTGATGGGTTCCTTTGCTGTGCAAAAACTTTTCAAGTAGGTCCCATTTGTTTATTTTTGCTTTTATTTCCTCTGCTTTAGGAGGTAGATCCAAAAAAATATTGCTATGATTTATGAAAGTTTGTGTGATTCTTGAAGGAAGATGACATGTCTTATTTGATTTTACATTCTTTTTTTTTTTGTGGTACGTGGGCCTCTCACTGTTGTGGCCTCTCCCGTTGTGGAGTACAGGCTCCGGACGCACAGGCTCAGCGGCCATGGCTCATGGGCCCAGCCACTCCGCGGCACGTGGGATCTTCCCAGACCGGCGCACAAACCCGTGTCCCCTGCATCGGCAGGCAGACTCTCAACCACTGCACCACCAGGGAAGCCCTGATTTTATATTCTTAATACTGAGTGCAATGACTGCCTCAGAATCCAAACTCATTCATTGTTAGTGGAATAAATAAATGATCACTATGGGACATTAATAACAGGTACCCAGATGCACCTTAAATTTGATTACTTGTACTTAAAACAGTGCACTTTTGAAGCATGCATACCTTCTGTGATTTTTAATAGATTGCAAATAAATTTAGCACAGAGAAATGTGATGATATCCAGAGAGATGACCAGTTCTGAGAAACTCAAGTTTCAAATAGTGAACAGCCACTAAACATCCCAAAGGCTTCTACTTCTCCCTATCCCTTGACTGCCCTGCTATCTGGAATAAATCAGACGTTATAACACCAGAGTTTGAATAAGGTAGCCAAGCTGTGCTAATGTGACCACAATGCATTAAAGGTGCATGATTCAGTCTCTCAGAATCAGCATATTCCTAAGTAATGAGTCTTGAATGAGAGAAGAGAAGACTCTGATTTCTTCCTGAGATAGCCTTCATTCATTCTGTAGACTGGACTTCATAAGTGGCAACAGGACAAATGAGGGAATGCATGAATGGTACTTCTAAGGCTCTCCCCTCACATCAAGTCTCTTTTGTTACCGGATACAAGTGATCTGGGTTTCAGTTTAGGGTCTTAGAAAAGTGTCACCAACTCTCTAGCATAGCTTCTATGCTTTAGGGTTAGCTAGGATTAAAAGGCAGGGTTACAAAGAGGAATACTTTAACCCAAAATGGGAAAAAGCAGCTAAGCCCAGAACTATCCAACACTGGAAAGGCGACTCACAAAGCACAGACAAGGGCAGCTAAGCGTCTGTCAGGAATACCAGCGTGGGTCCATTTCACCTGTAAGGATCTAATTTTATGAAGGTGGTCAAGATTTCACATTTAAGATGTTTTGAGAGCTTAGTGAAGATACAGTAGGGGATGCTTAAATGATTCTTGTTCTCATTAGGGTTGGAGGGAACATTCTGGGTACCTCAGATCATATAGTTGGCAACCACCAAGAGCTCATACGAAGAGAGTATCTGCCAACTATCCACTCTCCTGAACTCAAAGGAGATTCTGGCCATTCAGTGCCTAGGCTGCCTCTAGAACAGCAAGTTTCTCAACTAAATGCATCTTCATGGGACACATAAGACATTCAGCAACAAATCCTTAAATACTTTCAAATGAAAAGGAAATGATAAGGCCCTTGAAGATAGGAACCTCAACAGATAGCATTCATCATAATCTCTACCCCAAAGTGGGTGACAGGAATGAGAACACTGACAGTAAAACAAATTAAAAGCTTGTTTTTGTTTAGGAATCAAAATATATACACACAAAA
This sequence comes from Lipotes vexillifer, assembly GCF_000442215.2. Taxonomy (NCBI): domain Eukaryota; kingdom Metazoa; phylum Chordata; class Mammalia; order Artiodactyla; family Lipotidae; genus Lipotes; species Lipotes vexillifer. The sequence continues at coordinate 6,587,412 of NW_006792448.1, forward strand.
ACACACACATTCCCTTATCCATCCTGACTAAATATTTGAGTCAAATGTGTATAACTCTTCCTGAGAGCTAAAACCCAAACTAAATAGGCTTCATTTAAGATGTGAAAAGTGAGACTGAAACATGTTCAGACTGTTGAAAAGAAAAAAAAAAAAAAATCTGTTAACATGTTCTATTCTTGCATTTGGATAATGCTTTCAACTTCCCAAGATCCTTTGATAGCCATCACCTTCACACCCCCTCCTCCTCAGTAAGATCAATAGCAAAGGGATTTATCTCCCCAGTTAACCGCAGAATGTGAAAGCAGAAACCAGAGTGGGAACATGGCTGTCATACAACAATTTAGCTATAGGTCCTTTCATCTTGGGCTCTTCTTCACATATTACTCCAAAAATGAATTATGGAACGAAGCACACAATTGTGTGGTTTGAGGCATTTGTTAAAACAAGGCCTTCAGGAAATCTCTGTATACCTTAAAAATTTAATAAACTTCAAGTATAGTTCATTGGGAAGCAAACATGTCATGAAATTTAAAAGCAATATTATTACATACTGATGTAATATTACGACCTCTAAACTGCAAATGTGAGGCCCATATAGCCTCATGATTAAGAATATGAACTTTAAAATCAGACCGACCTAACTTCAAATACTCACACCCATATACACTTGCTATGTGCCATTTGGCAAGCTATCTAACTTCCCAAAGCCACAGTGTGCTCATCAGCAAATTGGGAATAATAAGACTCACCTCTTAGAGCTGCTGGGAGGATTACATATAAATTTGCATCAGTGCCTAATATAGAGAACTTAAGAGACAGCAATTATTATTAGCTTATTCATAATCTCTTTCAGTAATTTCCAATTTTAGGCCCTACAATAAAGCAAAGTTTCTACCTTCCTTGAAAAGAAAATAATACGTATCTAGGACTACTGGAATGAACTAAAATCCAAAAGCTTGAAATGTCACTTACAAAGTACTTTGTAATAATTCACACTAGTTAGTTTTTAAAGTTTAAAACTTACATAAGAATTTTATGAAGTTTTAGGATGTTCCCAGAATTGACAGGAGGAAAATTCCCTCCTGAACTAAAAAGCCAGAAAAACTTCAGAGGGGAAGGAATCTTTCAGAGACCTACTCAAGGTTCCATGAAGGCACCCAGTTCTGATTTCCTCCAGGTTACCTGAGAACCAGGAGAAACCCATTCCCTTTGAAGTTTCTCACACCTCCCTCCCACCCCCAGCCATCATCACTACCCCAGCACCCTTTCTAACCATAGATTTCTAAGTAAAAAAGGAAACTGCCTAAAATTGAAACCGCTTTGGTCTATTATTGGCTTAGTGGCTGTAGGAAGAAAATGGAGGAGGGGTAGCGGTAAGAGATGCTGATGGAAATACTCTGAGTCATCACTTCCTGGAAGACGTGGCAGTGAACCCAAAGTTGGCTGGGGAGTCAGGGGGGCTAAGGCTGGGTCCCAGCTCTGCCACAACCTCACAGGCACCGTGGGGACGTCACTTAACTTCTGCAGATTGCCCTCTGTGATATGACCCTCACAGCCTTCCCAGCTCTACATTCCTGTCATTCATAAATATACCAGTGAATAAACCACCAATGCTACTCACCATCAGCTTGGAAACCTAAATGATCTTGCACTCCTGAGCACCACAGCCATTCTCACAAGCAAGAGCAGGCAGGACTGAGTAAGGAGGAAGAGAGCTGGCTCTGACTGAGCTGTTTGTTTGTATAAAACAAACAACTGTTTTACTTCCTAACCACTTCCCCACACCCAGACTCTCCCACCTGCACATACGGTGCCCCAGCCCTGCTACACAATTCCCCCCGAGCAGTGCAGGGTAACCCCACTTGGAAACAACGCCCTGGGATAGCCTGAGCACTAGGGTAGCTGAAATCACTTTAAATTCTCTCTTAGACGCAAGATTTATATAAAAGTATTCACTAAACTGTGAGCAGACACAGATGACTGTAAGATTCAGGTTTTAAAAGAAAACAACCTTAGCGGCATTAAACCAAAAGTTGCAGCTTGCACTGGAATCACCGTTCCTGCACCTGCGTGCCTTTGAGAGAAAGGACTGGCCTCTTTTTCATTTGTCTGATGCTAATTCCTATGGGCAGCTGTTAACCCCTCCCCCTGATAAGGCAGGTCCTCATGACCACGTGCTGGATGAGTGAGTGAAGAAATGAATGCTGAGCTGCCCAAATAAGGAGGCAAAGGAGGATGACGCTTACACAGCTCCTTGAATTCTGTAGTCACTTTGGCTTCATGGGTTATTTAATATTCTCTCTCATTCATGTTCTCTCTCCATCTCCGGCCCCCACCCCAATGCATTATGCAGTCTGACTGAATACCACTCAAAATATTTTCTCATTTAGAGAAGAAAACAGGAATTTGCCACTTGTCTGCCTCTATTCTGTTGCCTGTCAGCCTTCAGCAAATATTTCAATCCTGGGTCTTTGCCTGCTGTTAACCTTTCTCCTTTAACCTTTGGCCCTGCCCTCTTCAAATCTTCCAGGCTTTACCTTCTCATCTTTCCAGCTCAGACACTCCACCACAGAGCTGACTTCTCTGACTACTATGTTCAACCAAAGGGAGATATGACAACACCCCTAAAGCAGTCGGAGTCAAAGGAGAGCTTCTGCAATCTGCTTGCATGATCAAAAGATGATTAGGCACATTTACACATCATGGTGGATGGGACTCTTCCTGTAACTGGGCTCCCATTCTCATTGGCCTCCCAGCCTTCAGTGCCTTTTTTCTAGTCCAGCCACTTCCAAATCCTAACTACCTCAAGTGGGCAGGTCACTGTGATTAGAGGCTCAGGGTTGGCTGTCAGATGTACACATAAGATGCAGATCAGGTCCACCAGGGCACTGAGGATGCAGAGCTACTGGTGGACTTTTCACGCTTGGTCAAATCACATAACCATTGCCTTCCAGACCCCTGTCCCTCCTTCTCCCAATCACTGCAACTTCTCTGGTTCTAGCTAATCACCCCCCATCCCACATCCCATTTTGGGACCACTAGCAAGAAGTCACCCTTTTCCCGTTCTTGTCTGTGTCCACCAAAATGTGACCTGTGCTATTCCTGTGTATTTCTGCAACTTTTGGGGGGAAGGTGGGGAATATTTAAGGACCTTTTCTTTTGCAATGACCAGTCTGCTATCTAATAGCACTCCTTCTAACGTAATTAATTGTGTCGTCTCTTGGTTCATTAGAAATGAGATCCCCAGGTCCCAGCCAGCCTAACGCAGGGTAAATCATGTTTAAGTAACCGCATAACTAGTGGGTCAGTTTTATGTTTTGTCTTGGTTGCAACCATTATTTAGCTGGGTTCTCAAAGTGCCTGTCAGTGAGGCTTTCATGTCAGGCCAGTATTAAAAAACGAATGTTTTCTCCCCTCCCCAACCCCGTTTCTAGCCCCTCTTCTCTGAATGCTGCATGTACAGGGCAGCTAGGAAATAAAGGTTCCTTTATCTGATCCTCCTAGACAGAGCCATGTCAGTTCAGGAGGATTCAAGAGAGAAGTGCCAAACTGCAATAAGATGGGCCAAGCAAATAGGCAGGCAGACTCCCGTGCAGTGGCAATGAATGGCCACAGTAATCGAGTGTCCTGTCTCTTCTTTAGCACCCAGCATTGTGAGGATTAGAAAGGATTTTTTTTCCAACTTTCATTGATTGGCCATGTGATCCTGGACAAATCATGAAACATCCTGATTTGGACTCTATCCTCATCTGTAAAGGGAAGATTGCTCTGATGATCTTCAAGGTCTCTTTCAGCTTTAATATTCTTTACGTGTATCCATCAAGCACTGGGAAGCAGTCTGGCCCACTCAGATGGCTATGGAGAATGCCCCCTACAGCATAAAAAAAGGGTCTTCTGAAGAGATGAAAGCACCAACTTTCTTTATAGCCAGAGTTTGCCCAGTATAAAGGAAAGTAAGAGGAAGAGAAGGAAAAAGCAGGATGTCCTTTTATTACAAAAGGGAAATTAAGGTGCAGTTTCACAACATCATAGAGAGAATAAATTACTGGTGCTTTTAGACATAAACACAGAAGAACTCCAAATTTTTTCCCAGATTTTTATCCTATTATATCAACCTTCCCATAGGATGGCCTGATGATAAGCAAAAGGAGCATTTTCGCTTTTTAATTTTTGTAGATTTGTGTTTACCATTTTCCCTAGGATGCCAGCCTGGACATCCCAGAAGTCTAGCATGAGAGCCCTCCTGACCACACACCCTACACAATCTTCTGTCTCCCACACGCCCTCAGAAGCAAAGCCTTTGGTGGTCAATGGACGATGATAACTAATCCCTCCATGCATGACCTCCAGAACTTACTTCATCCCATCCACAGAACATGTGTTGCTCATCATGCATCACTTCTACTCCATGGAAGCTCCCTGAAGACAAGGGTAATAGAGGTCACGAAGCCTTTAGATCCCTACAGCATACGGTACACCACTTGTCTCCAGTAGGCTCACTGTAAACACTTGCAGGATGAATGCAGGTGAAACAATATCTTTGACATAGAACTATTTGGTCACACTGGTGGCACAGACCTCTCTTAGCTTCTAACTAGGATGTAAACTTCCCTAAACAAGTTCTACCTCTTTCAGAACACACACCACCAATTAAGAACTGAAGCTGAAGCAAAGATGGGAGAGAAATTAGGGCAGCAGGAGACTCAGAGGAGAAGTAAAGGACAGGAGCGCAAGAAGGCAATTGGAGATACTGACGAGGAATGTCCAAAAATGACATAGATAGGATCTCCCAGGATTCCTCCCTCTCCTCCTAAGCCCAGAGCCCCATCAAAGCCAGCCCCCAAGACATCTATTTCTACAGCATACCAACACACACATACATGTCCACTCAGACGCCCTCTCACATACACATGTCCAGACACCCTCCAGTTGGCAAACAAGTGACAGTATGCAAATTAGCAGAAGCCACAAAGATTTGCTTCGGTGGGGAGCCTGAACAAACAAGGAACAATTTTGCAAGTGGCCACAGATGGCTTAGCTTCTCTCCTTACAATGGACACTAACAAGATTTGCCATAACTAATTCATTCTTTCACACCATTGCCCTGTTCCCCCACCTTCTGAGGGTGGGGGAAATTCCCCATCATGGCCATATGCATTTTTGTTCCTTCTAACACACAAAAAGTGCAATTTGTTCCTCCTCATTGTGTATGGGTAGATCACACCTAAAGGAGTTAAAAGAAGTTTGAGAGGAAATGATGGTGGAAGCAAACATATGCTGGCTTTTCTCTCCCATTTCAGCTGTTTGGAGAAGGGGTGGAAAAGCAAATATTTACTGAGTCCTATTCTGAGCTGGAGAACTCAGTAGTAGCAGAGGAATGGGTACGAAGCATAGCAGAAAACAAAACAATGAAACAGACAGCTGGAAACAAAAGTCCACAGCAAAAGACTGGATTTGGAAACTCTGTGGACACCTTAAGCTCTTCTTCACTCCAGGCACTTTCTAACCAGCTTTTCATAAGTGTCCCTAACACACAATCAATGGATTCTTAAGAAAAAGACTGAGCTTCTCTAACTCACAGGAATCAGAATGTTGGAGGTGTTCCTTTGTACCTGCCTTAAGGCTCTTTAGGCCTCTTCAGGGTGATAGCGAAAACCAAGGGCACTTCCTCTCCTCACTGGGGGCTGCAGCAGACCTCTGTTTCTTGTCCACTCTGGGCTTGCTTCCCGCCATTGGTGCTGTATTTTGATTTCTTAAAGCAGCTCTCTGCAGACACCCGCATTCTCTTCTCCCCAACTTGGGAGCGGGTGGCAACATATCTTTCTTTTTTGTTTGTTTGTTTTTTGTTTGTTTGTTTTAACATATCTTTCTCGAAGCGCTCAGGAAGAAGTCCGATCTCCCTATCTGCTCTCCCGAGGCTTTCCTGCACTCCAGATTTCCAGGTAAACCTTGCAGGCCAGCCCAACGGATTCAAGGCAGACAGTGAGCATCCTGCCCACTGGACAATGGTTCAAACAATGCCCTGGCCACTTTTTCCTCCTGCCTACATCCTCTGCTTCCCTCAAGGCCCATTCAAGCCTCCTCTCTTCCTTCATCCTTCTCTGGATTCTTCACACACCCCAGCATCTGGCACAAGATGACCATCACACCTGGGCCTAACCTTCCCAACCAAAGGTGAAGCTTGGAGGCTTCCCTGAAAGCCAAACAAGTCTGTATATACCTGGAGTGATGGCTCTGTATCCTTTCACCTGCGAGGATTTTCATTCTTAGTCATCATTCATATCAAGTGTAGCAGAATATGTCTATACTCTTTTTTCAAATAAATATGTATTTTATACTTATAGGCAGCTATTTAACAAAACTATGCATGTCATTATATTAATAATTAGGTCAAATCAAGTCCATATATTAATATGCCTCCTAGTTATATGAATCAGTATTTATATGGGGATTTATTGGAATATCTCAGTTGGAAAAGACTTTTGTATATTCTGCTTCATTGCCTTCATTTCAAGATGTGACTCCTGAGAATAAGAGGCAGTGACTAGGTGGTTGGGAGCAGAGACTAATCTGCTTCTCAGTCAGGGTTCTATTGCATCATATACAGTATCTATCTTCCCAGAGGCCAGACACACACACATACATGTATGTGCACCTAACACCAAATACTCTCTAATGCACACACCAAACCACACCACCTTCTTAGGGCTCCTCAGACAGAGCTCATCAGAGAAAACATGATGACAGAAGGATGTATGTGACTGTGCATCCTTCTCTGATGTTCTCTAGATATGACTCGGACTATCTCCTAAATGTATGTCTTCCTCTCCAGCTCTTTGCCTCCACTGCCCACAGGCTGAACCCCATAGCGGGGCTGTCCTCTTCTGAGAAAGAAAAGCTCCAAGGACGAGCAGTTGTCTCCCTGTGTTAAATGAGATGAGCAGAAGCAGCCACTGCTGCACAGCAGTCAGGCCCAGACGGAGAGTGCTCTGCTGCAGGCCTAATATCGGGAGCAAAGGTCAGCTGTCATTTAGGAATGAAGCCAGAAGGAAAGCCAGGCATCCAGAAGATCAGCACCTGCTCCTCCCTAGAGGTGGAGGGGGCACAGCTGGTCCAGCCCGTGGCGGCCCCTCTCAGGCCCACCTGCACAGCTGCCCCCAAGGGGGTGTGAGCAGTGGCTTCCACATTAGTAGAAAGCCACCAGTACCTCGGGTGGAGCAGTAAGTACTTTTGAGAGGGTCCAGGACCAAAGGCCAAGCTAATCCAGGAGTGCCCACTTTCTCACCAGTTCTTCCATCCCTCCTCTGCACTGATTGCCTGGACTGAGAGAGCCTTTCAGAGGCAGCCCTTCCCCCAGCCCATAAGCATGAACGAATTCTCTGCCCCCCCCCCACCTCTTCTTTCAGATGCCAAACGTCCCTCCTTCCCTTTGCAGGGGCCAGCTCTCACATGGCCTCCACCCTTGCACCTGATTTGCCCCAGTAACCGGAGATTTCTACTTTTCTACTTCCATCTCCTCCACTGGGTAGCTTAAGTACTAGGCTGTAGCCTTTGTCGTTACCATCAAATACAGAAAATAAAATCTTATTAAGTGACTATGTAAGTGGTTCTCTGTTAGACCCATCAGATGGCTGAAACTGGACATTAAGTTGTATAAAGAGTGAAAAGGCAGCGTCACTATTAATAGGGATTCATTTATGTATATGTGATCATTTTTACCAACGTTAAGTTAGTTTGGGGTGGGCTAACATGGATTCATTAATAACTACATCCTATATCAGTATCATCAGTCTGGAATTAGACTTCAAGATTGTCTGGATTCTGCTCCCTCTAACAAAATGTGTGACATGATTTTTCAGGTTTTCAGCCAACCTTGCTTTTCTCTCTTCTTCTTTCTATGCTGGAAATCTCAAGGACATCCCATTGATTAAATACATCAGTACCATAAACCACATGTGTCTCACAGAATGGATGCCTTCAACTCACGTCTCATCTTGTTCTGCTTCAAGGTACTTCTCGTCTTTCTTTTTAATTAGCCAGGGACTGTCCCTATCACTCAGTCAAATCAACCAGTCAACTACAAGGTATTTTTTTGCGAATTCTGACATCCTTCTTCCTAGTTGAGGTGTTATGAAGAAGTTTTTCTGTCTCAGTTCCTACTCTGAGGTAGCCTGCAAATCAGACAGACAACATTACCCCACTTAAGAATAACGCCCAGTTATAACTCCATGATAGTGCCTGGCATGCAACACATAGGGATTGAAGAAAATACCTTTTATTAAATGAGTGTATAAATGAATGAATGATTCAGTGATGCAGAAGAAAGGGGGCACTGTAAATGGGACAGTTAGCATCAGCAGGGGTACCCAAGTACTGCTCAGCTCAGCTCTATGACTCTTTGTTGGAGCATCTTTCTCAGGCCCAGCAGAGCCCACTGTTCTGAAGTCAACATTCTCCCTTTACTATTTCCTCCTGTTCTCCTGCTCTCACACCTCTGGGATCTGCAGCCTCAGGTAAAACAGAGCTAGAAAGGGAGCCTGGCTAACTCAAAGTGCAGCCTGAGTCAGCTGGCAGAGCTGAAAGAGGGGACCATTCTTCTTGGCCCCTGGCCCACTGCCCCTGTACCCGCTACCACCCAGTTTATGGATACCAGCACTTAAAACCTCTCACCTAGTCCAATGTGTCTATATGCTGTCTTCTCTTGCTCTCTCTCTCTCTGAACTGCTTCAGGCAAGATTTGTTTTTACTCTTGGATTGTATTAGAAAGTGAAGGAGAGACCAGTTAGAAAAAATTACTTCAGTTCACATAGTAAGGTTCTGAACAAGACTTTATCGGAGAGTTTCAGGAGCACAGCTGAGTACATTGCTAAGTCAAGTCACCGTATTTCTTATAATTCACATTAACAGGTGCCTACAATGTATTTTAAGATAGTAAAATAAATACAGACACACATGCATTGTAAGTTATCTAGGAAAATTCTATATCCTTAGGAGGAAGCAAAAGAGAAACCATTGGCCTCTCTCTCTTTCTGTTGTGTTTGTTTTATTTTATTTTCCATTCTAGGGGGACCCTCCAGTCCCCCGATGCTCTGTGTCATAATTCCAGCCTAATAGTGAGAGGATGGAGGAGATGGCATGTTTAAAAACAGCTTTATGGATTTTATGGGTTTTCACCAATTTACAGAATTCATCATGTGTTCATTCCCTGACCTCTCCTCTCATCACCGTAAAGGAGAAAAACATACCCTTTGGTTTGTTAAGGCTCTCACCCAGGAAAGCCCATGAGTGAAGGTTGGGAGTGTGTGTAGCAAGCGAGGGCTGGGCGTGCAAGGCCAGAGGCCAGCAGGGTGCTCTGCTCACAGAGTTGCAGGACCACTTGAGAAGATATCTCAGAGCATCTCCTGAACCTGCTGAGATGATTTTCACTTATTTTGTGGAACATGACAGAAAAAGAGGACAAATGCACATGGTTCAGGAATAGAAGAGTTTACAAAACTTTCAAAAGATTTGACGAAACTGTCCCTCTGGGTTCTCAGGCATCTAACTATTCTGGTCCCAGTTTACAGAGAAATGGAAACATTGAGAAGGCACCTGCTTGTGGGTCTTCAGGAGGGCAGGCTTAGAACCTTGGGCTTGGGCTCAACCCCCCGAGCCCTGAGTGAGGAGCTGCCTCAGGGCTCAGAGGGTGGACACGCTGGGATCCCAGCTTCCCGACCCTGAGACTGAGGCAAGGCACTGGAGGTTTCTGCACCTCACTGCATACAACTGTAAAATGGGGATAACAACATCTCCACTGCCGTGGTGGGGCGAATTTAGTAGACAGTGTGTGTTGAGTGCTTGGCAACGTTCCCAGCTGCACTCAGCAACAAAATGGTGGCTGTGGCTCTGCTCAGGAAAGCAGCCTGCATGGCCAGTTGCTTTTCCCTGTGGTTCAAGTTTTCCATAAAAGAATGACTCTCCTCTGCCTCTGATGCACAGTTCATATTCTTCAGCAGGAAATG
>NW_006792448.1:6597736-6601605 GCF_000442215.2 Lipotes vexillifer
CAGCAGGAAATGAGGAAACGTTAAGAGGCTGTACACCGAAGGATCTCCCAGCAAACATCCACGGACAGCAAGGCCTAAGCTTAAGCAATCAGTAAGATTTTGTGTGACTCACAAAATGAGGTGGGAACAGGAAGAAATACTTTTCTTAGTGATGGTTTTCATTTTTTTCTGTTTTGTATTTGTTTTTGTTTTTATTTTCTCCACCCCCTGCCAAAGGATTAACATGCAGGTTCTTAAACAAGGGGGTCCCCCATTTACAGCTGACAGCGGCAGCTGCAACTTCTGACTCTCCTGCAGAATGGCAGGGAATCGAATCAAAAAGAAAAGCAAGTGGACAACCTTTCCTCCGGGAGCACGAAACACAATACCAGCCTCTCGCCAAACCCAGCAGACCCCAGCTCTGATTGGAGGTTGCCTTGGAACAAAGGGAAATTGGTATTTAAAAAAAAATCTTCTGAAAGCCAACTCAGCAGATGGTTTTTTCCTGGGCTCCAAGAGAGGGGGGTGGGGCAGGGAGGTGGGGGTAGGGGAAGGATGCCGGGATAACCCAACTGCCACCAGGATACAGATGACTGAGAAGTGACAAAGATGGGTAAAGAAGGCTGACCTCTCGCCCCAGAATTTCACAAAGGGCAATTACACCGTGTGCTGGTGATCTGGACTAAGCCGCTGATCACATCCAACCTGCAGCTGCTGTTGATCACAGCCACGTCTGGGGGCTTTATCCAAAGCTGGGGAAGAGAGAGCCTAGGGATATTAGAGGAAGCCTGGAAAAGTTTAATTAGAGACCACAGCTTGTTAAGAATCTACTATAGGGTAGTTCTACAGAAAAACACCTTATATTTCCATTTCACTTTTAACATTTCAGAACCACTTTACAACCGTGCACTCAGATTATCTTCACAGTAATGTGTAAGGAAGAGACACAGTATTAATCCCCTGTTAAATATGAGAAAACAGAGATTCACTTGCTAAAAGCAGAAGGACTCAAAACCAGAACCCCCAGCACGGAGTGGTCACCCTTCCCTCAAGTCTCAGGCCAGACAGGGCTCATGGAATCTTGTTTTGGACAGGTCCTTTGCTGAATCCCACATTTTCAGTCCAAACCAGGACACCTAAGAATACTTTTGTAAACAGCTTCTAGATTAAGTCTCAGTGAGCCTATTATCCATAGCTCTGTGCTGCATATACTGCCAGCTATCACTTCTTACCATGTCTCACTGCTGCCATGCCCTGATGAGGAATGTTCTCCAGCGGGGAGGTGGCTGTAGGTCTCCGGGATGAAGCTACAATGCCCAGGTTCACCCACAGCCTAGACTGGGAACATGCAGGAGGAGCAATCAGGTGAGCTGCACAGGACTCAACTATCCTCTCTTGAGGAGGTACCAGCAGGACCAGCTAAAGTGCACCATTCAACGATGGCGTCCTACTGCTAGAAACCAAGAGACCAAGGGTCTGATGAAGGTTTGAGTCTCTCCACTCCCTCTCCCCTGGTAATTAGTTGTAACCCAGGGCAAGCCAGATTAAAAACCCTCAAAGTCCCTCCCTCAGTCTTTAAAACAGGGAGGAATAACAGCTGCTTCATGGAACTATCCCAAAAACAAACCAGAAAGAGGTCACAGTTGGGCGATGCAAACCCTTTGTAAAGGTACTGGGCAGATGTGACGGTTGCTACCAATTTTCCACACTATGCACTATCTGAAACACTCATTTTGACAGTATGTTGTACTTCCTGGGTTTTACCCTAAATGCTCTGAGATCAATTCTTCCTAATAAGAACTGTCTATACCCCACACAGCATTTATGCTGAACACCACCTACAACTCTGTAGATTCATGTCGAATTTAGATGCTTCAACTCTTCTACGGTACATCTGGATGGGAGCACAGAAAAGGCAGCAGGATGAAAAGTTTCAGATGTTTCTAAAAAATGCAAAATATACAGGGCTGACTAGGCAGAAGCTGCTTTGATAGAAAAGAGAGTTTTTTCCACAGAGCTACCTTCACTGGCATAGAGCTAACAAGAACTTGTTTAACACCCAGGCCAGGAAATAAAAGACGCAACTTCTGTCCTCAGAGAGCTTACACCGTAACTGAGAAGAAAATACTTTACCTTTGATAACACACTTTTAAAACTTTTTTAGTTAGATCCAAAAAGGCCACTATGTAAATGAGAAACCAGGTTCACAGATGGTGGAGAACCATCTAGGGATGCCCCAGTACAAAAGCACAGAAGACGAACTCTGAGTGAGAGGGCATCTACATTTCAAAGTTGCCCTATTTCTCTGCCTTCTGCGTAGTCCACAGATCCTAACTAGACCATCTGACTAATATTTGACTCAGATCCCTGCCTAGAACTATGCACAAAGAAATGATAAGAAGGATAATGCAAACACCTGCATTTTGGCCCAGAGTCCACTGTATGTAGGATGTGATGATCTGGACCAGCAAAAGCAGCAGAAGGCAGTATTAAATCGGAGTCTCCTTGACCTTGAGCTCAGTATACACTAACAATGATGAAGCTGCCAGAAAGCTGATAGAGCCCGGGGTCCTGTTAATAGAGATACTACGCTTAGAGTGGAGGAGGGCACAGTCCCCTGCAGCCCCAGACCACCTTCCAGTTTTGTCCTCTGCTCTGGGAGCCCTCCCCACTGATGCCTTTTAGGAAGGACACTGACAAAGTAGCATTCCTGGCATAGGAACCAAGGTGCTTTGGCATCAGGAAACGATGGAATCCCAGGAACAGTTTCAGGAACTGGAAATATTTAGGCTTTAAAAGAATGATTTTAGTGCAACATAAGAAAGAGCTTTACTAAAACCAGAGCTGCCTCAAGAGGTAGCAGCGAGCCTCCTCCCTGAGGGCCATTGAGCAGCGGCCAAATAGCTGTCCATGAGGGATTTTGGAAGGTGTCTTCTGTTTGTTTATGAGCAAGGCTGCAATGGAAATACTCAGAGGATCTTCTGACTCTCAGTGAAGTCCACGATGCTGGAAGTGTGACCCAACTGTGGACCCATTCTTTCCTTTTGACCCATAGCTTCTGTGGTTGCCCTTCGCCTGCCTCCTGACCTGGTGCCAGATTCTGGCCTGTGTCAGATTTAACTCCTGGTTCTCAGACCCTTTCTGGATCTCCTGATCTTGCCTTCCTTCATGACCCAATGGCACCCATATCCCAGCATGACGCTGCCCTGCCGCTTACTCAATGGCAGTAATCCAGTGGGAAGACTGGGAAGTTCAGGAACCTGATGGTGCAACAAAGAGTCGCACAGCCAAATAAACCCATGTCCACCTCCTTGCTCCCCTGAAAGGACAAGGATGAAGAAATCACAGAGATTCCCACTGTATGCTACAAATAGATCTCCTTTAACCACACCCATGATCCACTCCTTTAAGGCTGTTCTCCAGAGATACAGTCTGTTGTGAACAATGCTGAAACCCCCGATTTGTTTAGTGTTGTGAATGGGTTCTCATTCACAGCACTGAACAAATGAACTAACTGGCCTGGCATGAAAGGCTGCCCACGTTCCCGGGCACATTCATATCTGCAAGTGATTACTTCTTATTGGCAAGGCATGGTGGTCCACCTTGAAGGACAGAACTGCTGTCTGTCCCTGTCCCTTCAAGAATTCTCTACCCACTCTGCTCCATCTCCACCAATCCTCCCCCACCCCACCCCAACTGTGAAACTGGCTAGAAACTTGTGAGGGCCGAAGAAGACACTGTGGGAAAAACACCATAAACAAGGTTTAGAAAAACACACTGAAGCAACCCACATTTGATACTAATGATGATTATCAAATGGCCTCAAGGGCCAGCTACCAAGATAGGAACTGCTTGGATTTTTCAGACTCAATAAAGGCCTCCACTCTTTC
>NW_006792448.1:6601658-6609659 GCF_000442215.2 Lipotes vexillifer
CGCTCTTTCCCCTGGTGAGGTCAGAGGCTGGTGGGGAGGTGAGGGAAGTTAGTCTGAGGAGGGAGGGGCAGGCAAGAAAAAAAACAAACCTGGGACTTCAGAGGCAAAGGCACACTCCAGGTACAGACGGAGGCCCCCTGCCTTCATAGGCCAAGATCCAATGGAATACTATGGAAGGTGGAAAGGAGCCCTAGAAGTTATGTCATCCAAACCTGCCCTCAGTGCAGGGATTGGGCTGGCTGTCCGTGTTCTGACACGCTCTGACAGCGGCCTCAGCTTGCACCAAGGGCTTGCGGCTTCACCAGACAGCACATAATTCAGACTCCTGCACACACTGCATATAACAGCTAGTCCATGTGGGTGTTTGCATGCTGTGTCTGTCTGCACACCTCCTGGGAACCTGGCTCTACTAAGTTTCTGCCTTCCCACTGGCAGCCTCTCCCTCTGGCCACTGGTTCCTCTTGTGGGCATGCGGGGAGCAGAGCCTTAATGCCACCTTCCAAGTCAAGTCACCCTGAGGACCAAACGAGTTGAAACCATTTCCCCAAAGTAACTTGGCCATGTGAAAATTATAACACAAATTTTTAGCTTATTGTGGATAAACCAAACCCCTATAACACAAGGCTTCATTGCCTCATGTGTTTGATTTCTGTATGTAAGGCAGTCAGGAGCCTGAACCAATGCCTGGGGCCCAGGCTTTGAGAACCTCACTGCCACATCCCCATGTTCTCTGCCTAGGCAGCCCTTAACCAGACCCAGCGACTTCCTGACCAAAGTGACTCATGTCTCATGAACAAGAAATGCAGGAGAGGGACATCCTGGGATGTCCTGCATTGTAGTGTTTGGAAGGTGGGATGTTTTTCATTTAAAGTTGCAGGAATCAGAAGACCCAAAGGATGGGGTAGAGAAGGGCAAAACAGGATTATTTCTCTTGCCTTTTATTAAAAATAAAAAAAGGCAATGCAACTGAAGGTCAACTGGAAACGCCTTAAGAGAGGACTTTTCAAGGATGTAGAATTGGGATGATGGAGAAGGGCGGGTGACTCTGCAAATGCTGGGAGCGTGGCAGGGGTGCAAGGAAGCACCAGCTGAACCCCACTTGGTCGTTCTTATGATACTACTTCGAAAGTTTCATTTTGAGTCATGCTTTGAGCTTAGCAGCAATCCTGGTTTGGCAGATAAGTGACCACAGAGATAAAAGACCTTTGAATCATCTCTAAATAAATCCCATACCAATTCTCACAAGCAAGAAAAAAAAGCATTAGTGGCATGCTTTATTAGTAGATGCTTGTGCAGGCATCAGAAATAAGACACTGGCACCGCCACCCAGCCAACACAATTCAACATAGCCACAAGCAGTATTAAAACAGGATCAGCCTAAAGAAACACATGGCTTCTTAGACAGCCCACCCCTCCTAGGCACCCAGCACTACTGCAGGTCACTGTGTACCTAGCTGTGCCTGTACTGAGGAGGGTCCTGTGGGTGACCTGGAACAGAGAGAAGCAGAACAGGAATAAAGATGATGCACACTGAGTGAGGTGCTGTGCTAAGCGCACCAGGCGCTTTCATCTCCACAAGACACCAGCAAAGAGGTGCCACTATTATCCTGGTTTTCACACAGTTAGGAAACTGTTTCAAGGGGTTAAGTAACTTGCTTAAGGTTATAGGGAGCCCAGGTTCTAATGCAGGTTCTCTGCAGAGAACCTGCTCTAGAATCAGGGGATCTGAGTTCAAATCCACTCTCAGGACAGGTACTCTTTCTAACAGATCCCTTATTTCTTACCTGAACAATTTAGGGAATGAATGACTCTCTATCAGATGAGAACACAATTTTCTTGCTTTTACTCTAACAGGTTTATCTTCAATGGCACGGAGTTCACCAAAGGATGTTCCTTGTTGAAGTCCAAAATGAAACTAAGTACCAAGAGGAAAAGAGCCAGCACCATGCTTTAAACCCCCAGAGAATCCCCAAACACAGGAAGAAAACAAGAAGCACACAAGGAGGGAAGAGGGGAACCAAACATTCCCAGAATATCTTCATGGAATGCAAGTCTGATAAATCTCACCACTTTTTAAGCTCAACTTTGACATTTGCTCCCATGATTTTAGGCCTTTTGATACTGGGGCAAAAAGGAAACAATCTGATAACAGAACAGTGGGTCCCGAAGAGAGGTCAAAAATTTTGTTTATAGTAACTAGTTTTCTTAAAGAGAAAGTCTTGCCTCATCTAACAGAATGACTCTTGAAGTTTCCAGGTTTTGGAAGAGAAATAAGGCTTCAGAGGTCAAAAGCTGTTTGTTTTCTTTTTCTTTCTTTTTTTTTTTTAACATGCAAAAACTGAGATCCAGGAAGGTAAAGCATTCTTATTGAAGCTGTTAATAACAGAGGCAGAGCTGGTACCTAGGGCTCCTGTCCCCAAGTCCAGTGTTCTTTCCCGAACACCAACTCCATATGTCAAATGTAACCTGTTGCTCGGTAGATACAATTACTGTATGGAAAAGGTTTTTAGCTCTAAAATAACTATAGAGAAACCTATCAGGAAACAAAATTTTCAGGCACTCTGATGAATAAATAGGAATAGTGCTGCTTTTAAAAAAAATTTATAGAGAGAAAATATAAAATTAAACGAGAGGGGAAATTCAGCTTCTTGTGAAGAAATGCTGACCAGACCTGCTCTCCCAGCCAGGTTGAGGGTGTTGTAGGGGAAGATGCTCATATACTCCCAGGAGTTCAAAGCACCACATTCACATACCCTGAGGAAGGGAGGGCAAGCCCTCAGCCAAGCAATGCACCTCGGAATGACCAGAGAAGGGGCTGCGCAAATGATGGCGAGGGAGGGACGCCTGAACCCTAAGGAGGGTGGAAGGCTCTCTGTTGGATGCTCAGGACCACCCATCAGAGTGGATGAGGAGATGGAGATGGGTGCAGCACCAGAGGTCCAGCCATCTGAGCCACCTTTCATCCCCTGCCCAACATGCCCTCCCTCCTGCAGCCCCTCCAAACTGCTATAACCCATAGAGGGTCAGGCGAGAAATGTGCATCTCAGCAGTTTACAGGGGAAATGGAGAACCCTGGTGCAGCCCTCCTTACTGACAACTGTACTACCAAGACTCTCCTTTTATGCTTCTCTTCCCTACATAACTTTCATCATGTTCCCTGGACCCCCAACCCTTCCTTTCCCCAATTCAAAGCCTGCTGAGCACTTCCATTACTTATAGAATTAAATGCAAACCCATTCATTTGATATCCATCACTCTCTGCAATCTGATGCCAGACTAGCTTCCCATCTACATCACCTAAAAAGCCTTTTTTCTCTCCCATACTTTGTGTGTTTGACACGAGGAAGGTGCTATTTGAAGTATGAGTACATGAATTTGTGACCTATCAGACTTCCCAAGAGAGTGTTATGAGTGCTCAAAAGAGAATACAGAGTCTTTCCATACACATGTGATGATGTTCTACATGGGGTTACTAAGAAGGAATCCTGATCATGCTCCTAGGACCATCGCAGGCCCTGAAGAATATGAGGTTGAAGTCTCTGCTGCTAGAGAAAATAGGTTCTCCTGATGAAGCTGGGGGAAGGGGAACATTAAGTCTAAGGAAACAAAATAGAAGCAAATAACAATCCATAAGCACAATAAAGGAAAAAATAAGACTCTAACTCATGAGGCTTTGAAACACTTGGAATTTAAGACAGCAGGCCAGGTTATGATCCTGCCATCCTCGCCAATATGGGAAAGTGGGAGATCCCTCATGCTGGATCCTCATCTCCCAGAAGCCCTTTCCCGTGTGGTCACTTGAGGCCTGGACTCCAGTATTGGCCAAACAGTCTAGAAGAACTGACTTCAAAGGCCAACTCTGCTCCTGCTTATCTAAAGCCACTGAACCTCAATTTCCTCATCTGTAAATAAATACCATCTGGGGCTTCCCTGGTGGCACAGTGGTTCAGAGTCCGCCTGCCGATGCAGGGGACACGGGTTCGTGCCCCGGTCCAGGAGGATCCCACATGCCATGGAGCAGCTAGGCCCGTGAGCCATGGCCACTGGGCCTGCGCGTCCGGAGCCTGTGCTCCGCAACGGGGGAGGCCACAAGAGTGAGAGGTCCGCGTAACGCAAATAAAATAAAATAAAATAAAATAAAATAAAAATAAATAAATACCATCTGTCTGACAGGACTGTAATAAGGACTAGTAGAGAAAGTGAATACAGATAAAAGAGCCAGCCAAGGGTCTGCCACATGGCTCAATAAATTGGAACTATTACTATGACGTGTGCTCTGTAAATTACCCATTTTCTCCTAAAATCTTACATTGGGTTATATCATGTGGAAACTAGCATCTCTATTTGGCAGATGAGGAAACCAGGGCTTCAGCAAGGTTATATTCCAGATCCAGAGTCACAAAGCCAGTTGGTGCAGATAACCACACATTTTCTACCCTGGATCACTGTACAGTGCTTGCCTCAGAACACCCTCTCCTTCTCCTGCCGTTGAACCTGGTGGGTGTCCTGACACCCACAGAAAGTCCTCAAAAAGAGGAGAGCTGCTAAACTCTACCCAGCTGAGAGCCTCTTAAAATACAGTATGTTAACACATATATATGGAATCTAAAAATAATAATAATAATAATTCTGAAGAACTCAGGGGCAGGACAGGAATAAAGACGCAGACGTAGAGAATGGGCTTCAGGACACGGGGAGGGGAAAGGGTAAGCTGGGACAAAGTGAGAGAGTGGCATGGAAATATATACACTACCAAATGTAAAATAGATAGCTAGTGGGAAGCAGCCACATAGCACAGGGAGATCGGCTCTCTGCTTTGTGACCACCTAGAGGGGTGGGATAGGGAGGATGGGAGACAGACACAAGAAGGAGGAGATATGGGGATATATGTATATGCATAGCTGACTCACTTTGTTGTAAAGCAGAAACTAACACACCATTGTAAAGCAATTATACTCCAATAAAGATGTTAAAAAAAAAAAAAAACTGTCACTGTTGGAATATTTTAAGTTCACATGTTATACCTGAACTTGCTTCTAGAGACTCATTCTCATGTTCTCTATTGTTTTTACTGAGTCACCTAGAAAGAAAATAGAGGAAGCTTAAGTTATTATACCACTTACCTGAGTCAATCTAAGATGCAACAACATGGGTGCTGTGATAAAGAGCAAGTTGCATTTATGGGATCATCCATCTGCAACTCAGGGCCTGCCCAAAGGACAATTCTGAGGCCCTAAAATATGTTCTGAGCTCTCTTTTCAGCCTCCACTTCTTACCAAATGCTGCTCTTACACCTCACATAAATCAATTCATCATAAACCCTCTTCCAGGCAGCATCTCAAGTGCCATCCTAAGTTTACATGGAAGGGAGGTGATCTGTCCGCTGGTTAGAAGAGTCCACGCATCCTTGAGCCAATGAAGTGGTATTTTCATGGGTCCCTCCTAACATCCTACTACTGAAGTGGCCCTGTTACCTGAAAATCTGTAACAACTCTCCAGCTTGGAGGATTGGGCCTAGGTTTGAAATTTGGAATAAAGCTCTTGAGCATACCACACATACATCTCCTCACCCCACAGCAGTAGAACATGTACAGATAGAAGTAGCAGAAAACTAGCTGTGATATGTAAGGAATGCCATAATTATCCTACAGAACGTTCTTTTTACAAAAAACAATGAGAAAGCAAATCATTTGGGATCCAATATAAGCTGTCTTTGCCAAAGGCTGTCAAACGATGACTTGAACAAAATTGATTGGTCTGCAAAAGTAAAACAAACAAAAACAAAAAAACAACAAAAAAAAGCACATAATGATTAACGCTCATTTTTCCCCAGCCTCCAAGTTTGGAGGCTGAATCGTTCAAAACAAAATGAAATAAAACAAAATCCTTGTTATCCTAAAACTCACTGTCCTTCCCCTAAGTCACGGGTCAACAAGTGTTTTTGGTCAGAACTAGATAGCAGATAGTTTAAGCTCTGAGGGCCATACACTCTCTGTCACAACTACTCAACTCTGCTGTCGAAGTGCAAAAGCAGCCATAGCCAAAATGTAAATAAATAGATGTGGCTCCATTCCAATAAAAATGTATTTATGGACAGGGATATTTGAATTTCATATAATTTTCCCATCTTACAAAATATTATTCTCTTTTTGATTTTTTCCCAACCATTCTTTGCTTGTGGGCTGTATAAAAATAGGCGGGGGGCTGGATTTTGCCCACGGACTACAGTTTGCCAAACCTGCTCTAAGTCAGCATATATGATCAGGTGATACCCAAGTAGGCATCTCCACCTGCTCAAGGACCAGCTCAACAGAGCCTTTTTCCAAGCTCTTAGCAAAGGACCTGAGTCCCAGGGGTCACTCCATGTACACTTCTTCAGTGAGCAACTTGCCTCAAAATAAAAAATCCAGAGGACTAGATTTTAGAGTGAGACACTGATCTGATGCTTACAAAATGCCATCCTCATCCTTTTCCCTGTCTCAAATTACTGATCATGTACTTCCCATTCATACAAATAAATAAATTCTGCAAGCTCATTCCACTGAACTCTTCTGTACAAATGGTAAGCAAGGTTTCCACCTCTCCACCTCAGCTCCAGCTTTTGCTTACTCCTTGTTTGCAAAACAACAGGCACTTGAAGAGTAATAAAGTTCACATTCTACTCCAATAGAGATCAGAGAACTTCCTACCATCTATCGAATGATTAAGACCCAGTATCGATAACTTTATTCGTTCATCTCTGGAAAGAATCAGCTCTAGGCATAACGTAGGAAGGATAAAGGAGTACAATATGACGCGAGCTTCCAACAATTTAAAATTTTCATAGATATTCCCATTACAGTGCCAGCATAACACAGCACTGTACATTGAATTTCAGCCTTTCTCCTTCCTTTCTTCCCCCTCCAATTGCTCAGGCTTAGAAATGCATACTTGGTAAGTCACGTATTCAAAGAAGCAATTTCTTCTCTCTTTCCAATAAAGCACAAAAGGGCATCCAACTTTTTGGGTGAGAATGACCAGCCTGAGAATTTCAGATATGAGAGTGGAGGTCCATTGCACATTTCAGCTTTGAAATTATCCCCATGTCACAAATTCCAGAGTTTTATTCTGGGGCATTCCAACAGACAGAAGCCTATATTTGGGAACAATCTTATGGCCTTAGGAAAGTAGTACTGACCAGGACAACTTACTCTCTTTCTAAGTGAATTTGGGTTTGCACACCCAAAACTGTAGGCTGCTACTCAAACTCTGGCAGTGATGGGGATGGAGGGAAAACTGTTACCACAGTTTTCACGACTGGTCACCCACACAAAAATCCAACAACACTCTTTGTGCCATCTCAGTGACCAGGGACAAAGATACTCATTTTCAAAGCTGAAGAGACCTGACTCCAAAGCAAAGGCTAACTTTCTGAGCCTGCTTGCATTTCTTTGCATCTGCTTGCAAAAACCTCAAAAGTTTCCATATGCATCTAGATAATCCTTGGTTTTATGACAGAGAACCCAGAAAGCATCGCAAAGTTGTAAATGGGGAGGGGAGAGGAGAAAGCACTACCTCTATGCTACATAAAAAACACACCAATTTCTAAAGATTCCTTTGTGGTCCAAATGTTAAAGTAAAATGGTCAACTGCCCTGGCTTGCCCAGGACTGAACCTGGATGCAGGACTTTCCGTTTAAAAACCAGGATAGTCTCAGCAAACTGGGGGTGTTGGTCACCCAGAAATGTCTCTTCTAGTCCAAGTTTTTGGATTTTAACTTCGACAAATCTGCCAAAATGCCTAGCATAAGGAAGGGCACAAGCCCTACACTAAAGAAACAACATGATTCTTAGCAGCTTTATTGAAAATGACTACCCCAAAGTTCAAAAACCACTGTCAACAGAAACACTACAGATTATCTCTGGGCTATAAAGGAGAGAGGTTCATTCATATAGACCATTTTATCTTCCATCATGTCCAGAGTCCAAACAATTATGATGTGGGGGAAAGAGGTACAAAGAC
>NW_006792448.1:6609800-6614652 GCF_000442215.2 Lipotes vexillifer
GGAAAGAGTTACAAAGACTCTGGTTAACATCTACTACCTAGAAGTGCAAAACTCTGTCAGCAAGAGGGCTCCTTTCAGAGCTGTTCACAAGACCCAGAGATTCTTGGAAAGAAAAACTTTCTAGACTAGGGCAGCCCTCTGCTATCACAGCTGAGTGCCACACCCCTCCCAGAAAGGGAGGTCTCTGTAACCCTGTGACACAAAATACATACAATGAAACCTAGATCCATACATTCCCAACCAAAGAACATCACTAAATCACCTAGAGAGCTCCACACCCACATTGACTTTTATGAGGAAAATGACCATGTACCAAGTTCATTCAACACTCAATCTTAAAAGTCTACAGTTTGTTAGATAGAGCTTCATGTCAGTCCCCTACCCCTTCCCTTTCTCCAGCTCTAAAGCTCACCACTGGCTTCCAGGATAATGATCTCTCAGCCCTAGAAGAGCCTCATTTACTATAAAGACTGGGCTTCCTCAGTCAAGTAAGTGATTTATCTATTGTAGAAAGATTTACAATAGTGATTGAAACCAAAAGGAGGTTATAACTGTTCTTGACTGTTCTGATTGACCAAAATTTTCAACATCCTACTCTTGACTGTGAGAACAAATGGAAATATTAAAGCAAAAAAAAACAAAAAACACCCTCAAATTTTGTCACAGTTTAGCCAGATCTGACCCAGCCAATTGGCTGCTACACAATAAATAGGAACTTCCAGGATTATAATTCTAGTAGTTTCTTTTCTGCTTTGTTTTGTTTTGTTTTTGGTTGATAGTATTCATAATAATAAATTGGATACTATACAGAGATATCAGAGACATTTATTCTGCAGGTCCTAAGTATTCCATCAAGGAGATTAGTAATTTATAAATAATTAAGTAATAAGCAAATAGACCCTTAAAGTTTGAGGATAAAATGGCAAAAGCAAACAGAAAAAACCTAGTCAACAGGGATCCCTACCTTCTTTTTGGAGTGGCTTCTTTCCTCCTCCTTTGTGGCTTTGCTATTTTTCCCAGCACGGGACACCTTCTGGTCCCCAGACTGCTTGATGGTGATCTTGATCTCGGGTGGGCATATATAGTTCTCCAGATTCTTTGGGGGTTTCTTAGCCCGCTTCGTGGTCTGAATCTTCAGCTTCAGGCTCCCCTCTGTGAAGTTAGCCTCCTTGATAGAAAACTCCTGTTCTTCCAGACCATCTCCTGCCACCCATTTCTCACTGTCTGCATTGGAATTGGAATCCACATCCCGTCCCGAGCCCAGTTCATCCTCCTCCTCTGGCTCCATGCGTTCTCCGCCTACTGGGATCCCCTTCCCAGTCTCTGGAGCAGAGAGCAAAGGTTCCCCTGCACAGCCAGGAGCAGTCAAGGGCTTGGCTGAAGAGACCGGCAGGAATTCCGACTCGCTCCCCCTTTGCCGGGAACCGCTTAAGACTTCCCTGGACTCCATGACAATCCTACAGTCTCCAAGAGTTCTCAGGAGGGGGACGGGGAAAAGGGAAAAGGGAAAGGTGAGAAGAAAGGGCACCCAAAATTCCAAGGAGAAAGTGGTCCAGCTGCTGGGTTCAGAGTCCCAGGGATGGAGACACGGTGAGGTTGTTCAGAAGGGATCAGATCTGCAACTGAGAAGCAGAGAGATAATTAGCCATGGCAGGAAGGAAAATGACCTCAAAGGTAACTCAAACTAAGTTCCAGAAGCCCCATCCCCCCTCACTTATCTATGGCATCAGAAAAAAATGATTGGAAAGAAATCAAACCAGAAAGTGCACATCCCCAAATTATATTATATTGGATCAGAGGGGGAAACACACGCACACACACAGGCTTTCATTGAATTGTTATTAATTTTTATGGTTGTGGGCCCAAGGATAAAGATAAGAGAGGTGAGTCCTCCAGTCCAGTAACAAGCTAGATGCTTCTTATACTAAAGCCACAGCTGGCTGAGTCACCATCAAAGCCAACCATGATGAAAGGAGGTCTAAGTGCTGATGCTCAGGTCTGTGGAAACTGCATCTGACTGGCTTCTTGCACAACTTCCCTCTCACATGTGAAGAACAGTCTGCAAAGCTGAACACAACCCTGGGCTGCCTGGGCCAATCTCTCCATCCCCTCAGAAGAAGAACTTCTGCACCATTCTTCCTTTATTATCTTTCGTTATGAATTATTTTAATCATGCACAAGTCTTGTCTTTATTTCTTAAAATAAACAAATGCAAAGCTTAGGTGAAGGCTTGTAAAAGGAAAACAAAAAGAGTTCAGTGAGAAGTTACTTCTAATGCTGTGATTAATGCAAAACAAATGCTAAAAATGTTTCCAACACAAAAGTTATTTAATCATTATCAATCATTTAGATAAAAATAGCCACCCGAGACAGTTTCAATTCCCTTCCTAGACCTTAAATAAAGTGCCGTATGTCTACATGACAACAAAAAAGAGAGGGGAGAGAGGGAGCATTTCACAGGCCTCTGGAAGTGCCAGGAATCCCCCCAGGATTTTTTGTTCTGCCTTCCTCCTCACCAAACCATCATAGGATCAGCTAAACTATCCTTCACCCTTATTCACTCCATGTCCCATTATTCCCAATTTCATACTCATCATTTTTAAAGCTCAAAAGAAAGCCCAAATGCTCATTCTCAAGAGAAAAACCTCAAGCCCTGGGGCCGCCCTCAACTTCAAGACATCATCTCCTTCTACCCCTGTCTGTAGGTAAGATTACATCCAAGCCTTCACAAATGGCTGAACAGTCAGCAGAAGGCATTACAGCATACCTTAGGCTGCTACCTTTGAACCCATCAATTTAAGGAACTGACCAGCAAATGTGTCCACCAGAAAATGCCAAAAATGCCTGCAAACATACATTCAGAACAGCCAAGAACTGGAAACCGAGCGGGTACTTCCTCCCTCTGGAATCAGTACATTTTCAGCTGACGCCGTGTGAGGAAGCCAGCCAGCAAGGCAGCAGGGCTTCAACATGGACCCTGCTCCCCAGAGAAGCCCAGGAACATACTCAGCTCCTGGAAACTGCGCAGCCCCACAGAAAGACACATTTACAACTGCTTCCACTTAGGGGAAAACCCAATGAATGCAGCACTTCTGCAAGAGAAGTGGCTGCCTGGTGAGAGCATGAGGCTCCTCCCCAAAGTTGTCAAGCAAACACTGGACTGCCACCTGTGCCCCATGCTACAAAAGGGACCAAATCCCCACTTAGGAGCAGAGGAGGGCAGTTAGATCAGATGACACTATGTTTCCTTTCCTTGTGAGATTCTTGTCTCATCTAGACTGATCTGCCTACCTGCCCAAAACCTTACGTAGGTTTTAAAAAGTCATATTCAAGTCAACATTCATTGAGGCCTCTCTTACTAGTGTCAGGTAACACACTACTGTTGGAGGCATCAAGATGCCTGAGAACCTGTCCCTATTTACCTCTACTGAGCAAAAAAACATACAAATTGGTAGCCATGTTTCTTATGGCAACAGTGTTCAGTGGTTTACTCCCTCTGGCAAGAACCTCCAGTGTTACATTTTAATTCCCTGGTACCTACCTGTAAAGCATCCTTTGGTCAGAGCAAAAGCTGAGACATATTCTCCATAAAATTTCCTAAACTAAATCTATTTGGACCTTTGAACCAGAGTAGGTCAATAGCTATTGCAGGTTCTGTGATGAGAGAAAAGAAAGTAAAATCTAAACTTTAGAGGAATAGATAGGAGTATGAAGTGGATAAATTATCTATATTGAGAAAGTATCTTCCCTTTAAAAAATGACTCACTTCAGAGTTTCTTATATTTAGTAGTATAAATCATTAACTAATTAATATAGAAGACAAAGTTCCAAAACTTGAAACTCAAATAGTAAGAGATCCACAAAAAATGAATATTCAAGGGCTTCCCTGGTGGCGCAGTGGTTGGGAGTCTGCCTGCCGATGCAGGGGACATGGGTTCGTGCCCCGGTCTGGGAGGACCCCACGTGCCGCGCAGCAGCTGGGCCCGTGAGCCACAGCCTCTGGGCCTGTGCGTCCGGAGCCTGTACTCCACAACGGGAGAGGCCACAGCAGTGAGGGGCCCGCGTACTGCAAAAAAAAAAAAAAAAAAAAAAAAAAAGAATATTCAACAATTTTTTTTTCAGTTCTCCTCAAGTCAAGATACTCAACTTAAATACAATCTCTTTCCTCAAGGAGGTTACACTCTTGAAGAACGATTTGAAAAACAAAACAGAAATTTTTATATGTCCTATAAGGGATAGAAACAAAGGGAAGAGAAAGGGTTTTCCACTTGGGCAACGTGTAGACTGATAGATAGGAAACTACACAGGAAGTCTTCAAGAGAGCATAGGATATGGCTCTGACCTTGAGGGGCTTCAATAAGTGGAGTGGGAAGGAAGACATGGCAAACAGAAGGAACAGCATGAGGCAAGGCCTGGGCAGGGGCACACAGGGTTATGTTCAGGAAAGAGAAAGCTGAGGTTTGGCTAGGAGGTGTGGTACAGTGTGGTGACTGGTAAGAGGTATAGCTGGAGATAAAAGGTTACAGCCAGATCATGGACATCACTGAATGGCACGCTAACGAGCTGGATTTTATCTTAAAGGTAATGGGAAGCCATTTAAGTAGGGGATGTTAGTAGGGAAGGGATATTATTAAAGTTATGCTTTAGAAAGATAATTCCGGCATGTGGTGTGAAGGCTGAATTAAGGGAACCTGATATTAGAGGCAGGGGGACCATAAAGAGGCTCGGCTGAGATTCAATTCTTGTTGCATGAGGACCAAACCAGGGCAGCACAAGTATAAAAACTAGAGATGAAACAGTAATGCAGTTTCAAATAATCCCATCCAGAAACATCAATTCCAGACTTTCCCTA
>NW_006792448.1:6614662-6630707 GCF_000442215.2 Lipotes vexillifer
CCTACTGGTTTACCTTAAGAATTCAGTCTTAGGGCTCATTAGCCAACAAGTTGCATTCCCTATCAAGTCAAACCAGTCTCCACAGTGGCATTACACACACACAGAGTTCTTTCTGCCTTGATATTTTTGTAGAATATTTTCTTATATCCTCTTCCAACCATGCAGGTGATGCCTGCCATACAACTGGCGTTCTCCAAATGTTTGCTGCATGAAGGAATGAATGAGCAAATGAACAAACAGATCCCAAGCCTTCCCACATTTCAAGGTGATGCCCAAGTCTTCACTTCTCCATGGCAACATACTGTAAACTCTGGACCACAGCACTCACTCCTTGGCCTGACTTAACACTGCTCACAGCTGTAGAGCTTGCAACTAAATACTAGTCATACACTGTCTTCTCATAGTTTCTGTACACAACTCTTATTTTCCTTACTCTATTGCAATTCAGGCTCAAGCTGAGACCAACTGTAGCTGTACAACACTTACATTTGCTTCAGCACTCAGTGCAGGATGGGGCACATGGAGGACTTCATGGAGTTCTTTCTGAATGAAAATGAAATGATGACAGCTCATCAAAGTCCTATGGTTCAAACTACTCCAACCGTAGCTCCACCCAGGCAGGCAGCCCCTGCACAGTTCACTGTCTATGCCCCTCATGGCCACATGCAAGAGAGACACTTTCAAAAGTAAAGAGCAAAGAAACATAACCCGTTTGTTTACTTCACAAGCACACAAGGCTGTTGTTCTCCCTTTGCCTTCTCCCACACGTACCTACCACCCCAAATTCACAGTTCCATTTTTTGGTGCATCGGAGAGACCACTGTGAGTCCTCTTGTGGCACTACTGCCAACGTGTCCTGTGAGTACACGCACACGTTCACTCAACGCACTCACAGAGGGTGAAAACAAGAGCAAGGTGAAAACGGTTTGCCTTGTCACATTCCAGGAGCCAGCAATGACTCCAGAGGGGGCAGCGCACAATGGACACTCTGTACTGGCTCAGGCTTTCAGGCCAACAAAAGTTAACCCTTCTGTGGCTGTTTGCAGGACTTGGAATGAGAGGAGCAGCATAGGGACAATAACGCTTGCTTAGGAAATGACCACTCAGCAGGTTCCAGGAGAATAGAGGGGAGGGGAGAGGGGCTGTGATGTGCTTGGGAAAGAACACTGAGAGAGCATTCCAAAGACTAGGCCTGCCTTTCACCGACCGTGAGATGCTAGACAAGTCACTCTGAGTCCCTTGCTCCATACTTATCCCAGCAATGAACTGAGCAGGGCCAAGGTCTGTTCCATACTCAAGACTGTGTGATTATACACTGCACAGCCATAGACCAAAGTGGGTAGTGTGAGCCTACAGAATTATTTGTCTGAGGGCCCAGGGGAATCCTGCTTGGCTCCATGTGCTTCATGACCCAAATTAGTCCCAGGGAGTAAGTAAATCCTCTCTCATCCATGATCTACAAAATGGAAGTATTTTTCCTAGTCTAGAACACATTCACTACCTGCAGCCTTGAGGGAACTCTTACTAATCCTGGAACTTGGTGGAAATGCAAATTCTCAGGCCCCACCTATGGTTGCAAGGGTGGGGCCCAGCACTCTGGCTGGTACCAAGGCCTCCAGGCAGTTCTGATGGGCTTAGGCTTTGCCTATGTGCTTACCCTTACCAACTGACTTGACCAAAGAGCACTACTGCTCTATGTTTAAAGGGAATTCTCCCTTACAGTTTTACTTTTAGTCTCTTAAGAACAGACATCAGTGGCATTTTATTCATCTATGCAAACCCAATGCCTAGCACAGTACCCAGTGCATAATGGGCACTCAAGAAATGTTGGTTGACTGAATTAATAAATAAACAAACTAGCTTGGGCTGGGCTTCCCAGCATCATCCACCTCTCCCACCTGCTTTGCTTCCAGGGCACATTCAGGCCATCATCACCCTGACCACTGCTTTCCAAAGTGTCAACATGGTAGAACTGATACAGCCCTTGGCATATATAACAGGAGTCAAAAGATGTGGATTCTGGACCTAGTTCTGCCACTCAGGAGCCCTCATAAGCCCTCCTTCGGCCTTGGTGTCTCATCAATGAAATGAGAAAAAATGTCTTCCTGGTCTTCCACATTAGGTTATAGTTTTTATCTCTTTCTTTTTTTCTAATGGAACTATATGCTTCTTGTAAATTTTTTTTAATAGCAAATGCACCTCATAAGGTCTTAAAGGCAAACAATGACAAATATAGGAAGAGTTTGCTGCCTCATTCCTGACCTTTCCCAAACTCCCCCCCAAACTCCTCATCCTCAGTCCTACCTCAGCTCCTTATTCTGCAGACCCCATAAGGCTGGACACTTCTTTCATCTTTACATGTAGAAGACACTGAGCTGCCTATACAATCCTCAGGTCAGAACCTTTTCCCTTAAAACTCTGTAGAATGTCTTCTAGCATTTGCAGTAACAGAAGAGAAAATGTAAGCCAGCCTGGTTTTGTTTCCTTTGTCGGTAACTTGTTTCATGCTTTTCTAATTGCAGATTTTTTTTTCATTGTAATAGAATTTTATTAATGACAAAATGAGTAGTGTGGATGTCACTTCTTTTATTTTTCCTGGAATATAGTGTGCCTTCTGGATCTGTAGTGCAGGTTATTTCTAGTTCAGAACCGGTCCTTTCAATTATTCCTTTAGTTATTTCTTCTATTCAGTGGTTCTGGCTTCTAATTTTTTCCTGTAACCTGAGTTTAGAATTCTCATCTCTGTTCTCCATTTCTCTCATTCTCTCTCTCACTGTTTTTTGCATTGTGGGAGAGCATTCCTTAATCTAAGGTCCATAACACCAATTTAATTCTGTCTTCCATCCTCCCTTTGCCTTTACTGACTTCACTGTGGATGTTTAATTTTGCAATTGCACATTTTGTATCCCTGGAATCTAACCTTATTCATCCTTCTTTCTGTTAATTCTGATGCTTTTTCATCTCAGCATTCTCTCTCCTTGTTACTTTATGTTCCTTTTCCACCGGGGGTCATGCCTCTTCCTGCTGCAGATGTCTGGCAGCTATCTAAAATTCTTATTTTGCTATTGTAGTAAATAATATCACAATACTGTTCTTTTTTCCTTGTTCTGAGTGTTTCTCGCCTAAGGTCTTGTGTTTGATTAGTTCTCTTCACTCATGCTCTGAGGAAAAAGCCATGCAGGGCAGTCTTGTCTACAGAGAAAGCACTAGACTGCTACCTTCCATCCATCCACCCATCCTGAAGTCAGTCAAGTCCTTCTCTCAGAGCTATCGCTATTATCAGTGATCTGGTCACCTCAGTTCCTAGTGAACAGTAACAGTGGTATGTTGGGGCTCGTGAGAGCCCACCCATGTGAGTCTCATCCCAGCTCCACTTTCTGTGGTGTCAAGTTGATAGCTTGAAAATTGGCTGTGGTAGGAGTGTTTACACCACAAGAATCAGCAAACTTAACAAATCAGGGCTTAGAAAATATCAAGAGAACAGGGTGTTAAGCATTTACACAACTGATGGCAGTCATCTACCTACTACTCTTTTGTGTGACTAAAAGGGGACTCTTCTGTCAGATTCTTTGCAACTCTGAGCAGCTGAAATCCACAATGTGCACTGTCACATAGACTCTTTATGCCTACCTCAGAACTTTCCTTGAGGAAACATCTCTGCCCAGAAGTCAACGACTCCTCCCAAACCTCCCTCCTCCAGTCTTGCCCATTTGTTCTCTGAAAGCTGTAGACTTTGAGAATATGTATAATGATGTTAGGGAGAAGACAGTCTTTGGTTGTTTTATTAAAGTTGTCTGTGCAATAGATCTGATGACTGCCTATTTTTCTTATTGACAGAAATTGTGAGTTTCTGATCTTAGGGGGACAAACTGTGTAAAAGGATGGAGTGTGAGCCTACCTGACAACAGATAGCAAAGCAGCTGCATCTTCAACTTAGGCTCATTGGCTACGGTTATAAGAAATCCCTTCTCAGATTCTGGCAAGAGACTGACCATCTGTCTGATTTTAGCTTTGGGGTGGTTGAGCGTTCATCTCCCTATGACTTCTGAGGTATTTAGGTGGGGAGTCAGAAGTGGCCTTTTCCTCTTGGGGGACTTTATATGTGTCTGGGATCCTCTTCTGCTCCCTCAAGTTAACACCTCTTCATTACTCAGGCCCAGGTCAAAGGGTACTTCCTGAGCTTCACAAACCACATCAGGACTCCCTGTTTTGTGCCATTAGAGCATAGAGCTTTTCTTTCCTAGCACTTACTATATTTTATAATTAATACTTGTGCCACTCTTGGTTTCAACTCTGCCTGCCCCACTAAATGGGAAGCCCTTGAGGGTACATGCTGTGTTTGTTTAGCTAACCATGGAACCCCCAGGGCCCGGCACAGCTCCTGATCCATGGATCCAAATTATTCACTGAGTGAATGCTAAATGAGAGGCTGTGTCAAAGACCTGCCAGGTGCCATTTGACTCAGATGCCCATGACTCTGAGTGTTGTGTCTCTGAAAGTCCACATGCTGCAGAAGCATACAGAGTAAAAGCTCCATAAACACAGATAAAGTGATCAAGCAACCCAACCCTTACCAGCTCTCAATCAGCGAGGGCAAAGGCAGCTCTGCCACAGCTCTCTGACCCTGCAAACACACCAGTGGTCTCCAGCAGAGAATGAAGAGCAGACTCAGTGGCTTTTTTATATTACATACCTGTGTGGTACATTCCTGATCACAGTTCACCTCCTCCAAGCAGCGTTCTCTGAGTCCTACACCCACCACATTCCCCAGCAGCATCTCTTGAGTGGCAGCTCCCCCAAATCCCACTGATTTGCTTAACTTCATATAATTCCCTAATTCTTCTGGCTGGCCCATCCTTTCTTCTTTCTCTACCTGGTTACCTCTAAGTCATCCTTCAAGAATTGGGTCAAGTTTCACTTCCTTCATGAAGACTGGCTGGGCCTTCCTTTTCTCCTCCTTTCCCCTTGTGTGTACACATGTATACACATACACTTATACACACTCACACTCACACTCACAGGTGGTCTTGCTCTCACTTCCCTGGGCATCCTGCTATCAAAGCATTTGGCAAACTGTACTGCAGTATTAACAGCTGCGTTTTAAGTGGGTCTCTGCCACAGTTCAGAAGACAGTGAACATACTCAGTAAGTGTCCAACAGCAAGTGTCCAAGCCATGTTTCCCCTTGAAAAGAGGAACGGAAGCAGCACTGATTTAATGTCACAGGTTTAGATTACTTAACCTCTCTTTTCCATTTAGTAGTTGTGCTCTTGGAAATTACATTTAAACCGTTCAAGTTTCATTTGGAAATTGGGTAATAATCCTACCTCAAGGGCTGTTTTGAGAAGTAATTGAAGATTAAATAAGATATTTATGAAAGATGATGTTGGGATCACCTTAGTGGGCATTCAAAACTTTTGGTAAATTTCATTTACTCCTGTAGTCTGTGTCACCCACACTGGCTTTTGGCTAAATGTTGCCTTTTCTTTGCAGATCCCAAGTAAAGCCCGAGTGTTGGGCGCTGGAGACCAACCTCCTCCATTTCCCTTTACAATGGGAAGCACAAACAAGTAGTTTAATTTGTACCTACTAACGTGAGTGTTTTGATGTTGTTTGACTATCGCTTTCTTCTTCTACCCAGTTTATCTTGTGGAGGAAATAAGACTTAGTTCAGCCATGAATTCCAGACTCAATTCCCTGCTCTGCCATTTTTCTCCCTGGGTCTCCCCATCCTCATTTGTAGAACACGGGAGGTGATGAGGTGAACTCTGTGGCCCTCCAGCTCTGACCTTCTCAGGTGCTGAGCCCTCTCTCCTCAACTTGACGACCAGAAGCCCTTCAAAGACGGAGCTGGTACCTTACACCTCTGCATAGGTTTTACTGGTTCTGCAGGTCTGCTTGGCTGAACCTAACATAAAACTAAGAATCAGTCCCTGTGCTCAGGGATCTCCATGACAGGGAGAGAAGCAGAATCAAATTCCCGAGGCCTGAGGCCGAGAGCACACTGTTAACCAACAGTTCCAGTTCTAGCAGCAAAAACAGTGCCTCCTCTGGGAACCAATAACACAACACAACAGCACAAGCCCTGGGTCTTCAGCCCCGGGGAGAGGTCTCCACAGCACTGGCTAGGCCAATCCTCAAGTTTACAGGTGGAGCTCTGGTCTTGGCGTATTACCTGTTGCCTGCATTTTTCCACTCAGTCAAGAAACGCACACACTTGTAGTGCGAGAGGGGGTTAAATACAACAAATGGCCTCTACAGCCATTATCAATTTAATGCAAACAACAGCCCTGTGATGCAGAAGACCCATCCTCATTTTAAAGATGTGGAAATGTAAATGTAAATGTCCAGGAAGGCAAATAATTTGCTCAAGGGCACACGCTACCTGTGCCACAGCCACAATCAAATTCAGGCATATGTGATTCCAAAGTTTGTGCTTTTACTTTTAGATCATTATGTCTCTAAAACACAAAGTGATGCCAGCTTTTGGCCAAACGCTCCTAGCTACTTCTATACATAGGAGCTCTAAAACCAGTTTGCCAACTGACTTGCCACATCACTTAAATTCTCTAGGCATCAGTTTTCTCATCGGCCTCCTAATCTCTTCACAGACTCTTCCAAGGAAAAAAGTAAATAATATATGCAGAATAGCACCTAAATAGGTTAAATATGTAGGGTTGGCCTGTAAGAAATAACTGTGATCATAATATTTCTTGTCCAAGTATATTAAAGAAGATCCACATGGTAAAGAAAATGATCCTAACTTTGAAGAGGGAAATAGTATATAATAAGTGCTTTAAGTTTATTCTTTGATTTAACCCTGAGATGTACCCATTTTACAGATAAGAAAACTGAAATTGAGATATTTGTTGAAATCACAGAGGTAGTTCTGTCTGACTCCAACTGTCATTTGCTTTCCATTGAACCATAATGCCACCAGTCTTTAAATATCCAGCATTAGTAGTCACTTAAACTCTGATCCTCCACCATACCACATGTAAACTGGGATGAAAATGGTAGACTTATCTGAGGGCAATGCAGCTAAATTGAATAATCAAACAGATAATAAATTCCCTAGTCATTCTTTCAAGGCCCTTTAATTTTTACCCCACTACCTGTTCAGTCTTATTTCAAATTCCTTGACTTCTCAACCTTCAGATTCAGCAATCGCTTTGCTTATTGTCATTTGAATGTAAAGTGTAATCTGACACTTTCATGTTTGTGCTTCTGCCACAAAGGAGATGCTAGGCATACCAGAGAGTAAACAAATACTGGCTCCATTTCGTGTCCTTTGTGATATTTCTCCTTCAGCTTTCGTGCATGGTCATTTAAATACTGCATTGTTAACTTGAAATTTCAATCTCCAATTATGCTTTAAACTCCTGGAAATGAGTACCTGTATCACAGAGCTTCTTTGTTTCCCAGAGTGGCTGATCCCCATTCTGAATGTTTATATGTAGTTTTATTTTTGCCCTAAAGGTGCCTCTTTTGGACTCCAGACTGAAGAGTTGGTGGCTGACAGGACTAGTAGTGGGCAGGACAGTCAGATGTCAGGATTCTCTCCTGTATGGCATGCGTGGAAGTGTTCCTCACACCTACCCTCCTCACATTCTGAAAACTCCAGTCATGGCTCCCATCTCAGCTCAGGGGAGATGTAGCCTTGGCCTGTTCCTCACGGGACCCCATCCCGTCTGTTTTGCTGACTGACAGTCCACAGAGCCCTACATGACTGTCCTCTGTCGCTGCTCCTCCACTGGTTTTCATGAGTTCTCAAGGAGTCTTCCATCAGATTGAGAACAGAGACAACCTCCTCTCTATCTCTTGAGGTCCCCACAGCACCATCAGAGTCTATCATACTCATGTTTAAATGTGAATGAGCAAACCAAGTTTGCTGAATCAGAAGGTTGAAAAGTTGAGGAGTTTGAATGAAAACTCTGGACAGCTAAGACTGGGCCCAACTTAGACAGCCCTGAATTTTGTCCTTCGCACTGCTGTCAGGAAATCTCAGACCAGCTAGATGCCTGCTATGGGTGACCTGTGCCTCAATATCAGCCAGCTGGACCTTCTGCATCAAGGCCTCCCTGCTCCTACCAGATGCAGTACATGTTGATGATTAGCATTCGTTTCCTTGTGGCAATTCCAAATTCACATTCAAACTTTGTCCCATCTCTGCTACTGTACCCACCAAGAATGTCCCCTTGTTTCAGTTCCACCATCAACCCCAAAACCACATCCTCCTTGAAGCCTTCCCTGACTGCACTTTATGCCTGATCAACAAAAGAGCATAATTCCACATAGATCATGCTCCCACTTTGGCTTCAGACGGATGCTTTCCTTTTGAGCTAAGCCTGTCTCTCCAGATATACTGTCCATTCTCCAAGGGGAAAAGCCATGTCTCATACCAGACCTTTCTCATCCAACAGTGCCAAGAACAGTGGAACAAATTGCAATGCTGAGACCTTAATAAACATATGTGGATCCAAAAACCGACTGTAATCAAGCTCTGGAGTACAAAATAATGAACAGAGAGAAGGCTCACAGGGCTTTCACATCAAATCATCCTTTTTAGTCACCATTATGAATCAATACTTTAAAAAAAAAATCAAAGCTCTCATTGCTCAAATAACAATAGGTCACAGACATACCACCCAACAACTGCAAGGGACTTGCCACCCAGATTTCATTATTTTGCTACAAGCATAACAACTGTGCCCCAACTGCCTCTAATGAGAGTTCTCAGGCCACTGCATTGAATTCATCAAATTCAGCATCTCCAGCAACTACATCTTTCCAGGCCCAAGTTCAAACCCGAAGCAGTTTCTTTCCACTGACAGAACTCTCAATCTTTGGCAGATAAAAGGAAAAAAGAAGAAATTGCTTTTTATGGAGTTAGGCTAATTGAGTTCCTTGCCTTTTTTTTTTTTTTTTCTATTCCAAGTCCTAGAGTAAAAGTAATTGCAGCATCTCAGTAGCTTGTAGAGCCTTGCTCTTCCTAAATACTCAAGCAGTGTGCTCCTAGGTGACTCAGAATGCCCTCTGAACTCAGGTCAAAACCCAGCTTTCCTGATTCCACCCCAACCCTAATCTCAGAGGCCTCTGGCTTTGGACAAACTGCGGGTCACTCGCTTTCATCTCAAAATGCATACAAACCAACTCACTAATTGTTATTGAACACAGGCCATGAAAGGGCAGACTCTGCTGTGGGGACTGAGCAGACATCCCAGGAGCACAGGCACAGCCCTAGCCTTCATGCCCAACAGAATCTACACAAGAAAACAATGCCTAGCCCCCGAGATCCATGAGGTCCGAAAGTAAACATGGCAGAGATTCCAAATGCCTACTGGGCACAGGAAGCAGTAGCAAAGCCCAGACAGGGAATATAGTCTAGATTTTCCAGAAGCTGTCTTTGTCTGCTTCATTCCCGTTGTCTCAACTCAGTCATTTCACCAAAGGGGGTCACGGCTTTCAAAAGATGCAGAGGATCAATCCTTTCCCTCCTTCCACATTATTCACTACAGTACTTCTTCACACTTAGCTCACCATCCCCTCCTCTCCTTTCCGTGTCCCCAAGTCTGGCTCTTTGGTGCTCACTAAGGAGTTTCTCCTGGTCCCAGTTCCCCTTCTGAAGGTAACTCTCATCCACAGCAAACACTCAGCAAAGTTCCCTGATCCTCAGTGGGAGTGGTGTGAACAGTTGTTGGGGTGCCAGGAGTTCTGAGCTTTAAGAAACCTTTAAAATTCCCAGGACACTTCTACCTACAGAGTCACAGAATTTCAGAAGGAGCCCTCCCTCCACATCAATCCAAACTCTTTCTCTTTACCATGGCTCAAGCTAAGGAGCAGAAAGGCAGTGCAGTCTGTCCTATACCACGTGCTGACAGGGAGCCAGCCCAGCCTGCATCCTGCCTCTCAGAAGCCTGTCCCTGGAACTTTCTCCTCTGAGTGCATTTCTCTGCTCAGCCTTCTTTTCCACTGCAGCCAGGCGCACTCAGTCACCGAGGAGTGGGAAGCACTTGGACTTAAGTAACAAAGAAGATTGCATGGTTAAGTGCCAAAATGAGTGTGGTGGACAAAAAATGCAATTGGAATTTTCAGAGAAAGTCAAGAGCTATGTGTGCGAGAGGGGCGAGGAGGCTCTAGTAGGTACTTAATAAATATTTTGATGATTGAATGAATGAGTGAATCAGTGACTGATAGGATGTAACATGCAGTAAAACATTAACTCTTAGGCTTTGAGGGAGAAACTGAGAGTGGGCGATTGCCCCTGAAAGATAGCCAAAAGTATAAAAAGCCGTTGACATAAGTACTTATTATTCACTTTGTCTAAGAGGTCCTCGTTGTGTTGCTTCACCGTGCAGAGCTTTAGGGTATCTTAAACAACATTCACTTTTAATATTCTATCTCTGCATAAATTCTGTGATTCATTCATGCAACAGAAATCATTCATAAGTAGGGCTTTGTGGGGCAAACTTGGCCCCATCCTTCAAGGACTCACAGCCTGGAGAGGTGAGTGACAACGAAGAACAAAGCAGCACGAGCCAGATGCCCGGCAAGTACTTTAGTCCTGAAGGGCTCTGGAGAAGGCAGTGAAGAGCTAAGAACTGGTCAGGTGTCCGCGAAGAAGAGGTAGACACTTTGGCTAAAAGGGACCAATAGGGACACCTTCCAGAGAGGAGTCATTGATACAGAAGCAGACGTGTGGAGGTGGACAAGTGTACATAATGCCCAGGGTCAGCAAGGAAATCAGTCTGATGGGAGCAGAGGCCTGTGCGTGCTGCATAAAACGGGGTTCACCTGAGAGTGCTGCAAGGTGCCTGGTAGAGGCTGCTGGACAGGGCGAGCCAGGAATCATGGGAAAGAGAAAGAGGAGCAATACAGAAGAGTCAGACAGCAAATGGACTGTGAAGAACTTCCCTGATTCGAGAGAACTTGCTGGGTTTGTCGGGACAGATGCAATCTTGCTCTCAGTTCTGCTCTTTAGAGAGGGTACAAATTCTGTCTTGAATATCATTTCTCAGCCACTGTGGCTCCCTGATGAAAACTCTCCCCCTCGCACTCGCCACCCATTACCTCTCCTCTCTGTGTGTCTCCATGTCTTTCTCTTTCTCCTTCTCATTCTTAACTCAAAGAGCATTTCCTGAGCACCAATACATCCTTGAGTCAAAATTGCATACTATCTGAGACTCTGAGTCTCAGATGTATATGCAAGTAGGCGTCCAACAATTCAACTGATTTAAAAATACATATACTGTACACACATTTTTTCCCCTTTGGTCAACTCAGGAGCACAAAACAACTATTCCCTGACTGTCTTAGAACACAAGGGGCCTCTACAGGCATTTCTGGTCATACCAAGAGGTTATTAACCTCCAAGCAATGGTGACAATAATCCCAGACATCAGTTTCCAGGAGGCAGTGTGGAAATCCTCTCAGAGTTCAATTACTGAAATTAGCTGGTATTATTTAATCTGCAGAACCCCTATGTAGTAGGCAGGGTAAGCATATTTTATTCCTATTTTACTGATTAGTTTACTGAGGCTCAAAGAGGTTAAATAACTTTTCAGGGACATTTAGCTGGGAAATAGTAGGGACAGGATCCAAAGCAGATCTTGTCACTTCAGGTGTGATGCTCTTCACACTTTAACAGAGCCATCTGGTCCCATGTGGGCCACCAACTTGTGTCATTTCAGCAAGTCAGCACATCAATGGCCTCACCTTCTGAAAGGGGATAAAATGCTTAGTAAGCCTCCCTCCTTAGAAAATCAAGGGGGCAGATGTGGTATAAAGATGTTTTTGAAAAGAAAAAAGTGCCATGCATATAAAAAGGAGTATGTTTTGATAGGAAAAGATAAGTTGGGTCAAAGAAACATTTTTCCAAGCTGGCAAAGCTCTGAAACTCTTATCTGCTCTCCATTCATCCCCTCTCCCTTCCCAGCACTTGGAAAGGTGGAAGCCTCTGCCTGCCTGGGAGTTAGCTCAGCTGGCTTTGCCTGTAATTATTTCTCATGGATCTGCAGATCACAGTCCATCATTAGCTCCTGGAGAGGGGTAGCTGCTTCCTCCCAAGAGATCCTGTGGACTTCAGGGCTGCTCACATTCTCCATTTGACCCTGGCATTATTTGCTCTGAACTGGATAGGAAGTCAACTGCAGGTTTCCACACCAAAGGCCATTAAAAAAATAATGTTTCCTCAACCTTAGATGGTACTCTCTAAGGGGGTAAAAAACCAACTCTGAAAGGGAAGCTGTTCTGACCTGACTCTGAAAATTCCAGATGTGAAATGTAAGGGCCACTAAGTTGGACTCAGTTATCTAAGGTCACCAGTTTCCCCCAAAACTTCATATTGCCCCAACCTGGTATGTCTAAGGAGGCATGAGGATCTAGTAGTAGGCTAAGTGAAAATGGAAATAAATACTGAAAGCCAAACAAGAATGTAAGTTGGCATCTTTCCCCTGCATTTATGAAGCAGTACACTCTGCGGGCATCTTGGTGTTTACTTTTCTGCACTTAACAAGCCTTTGGCTGCCCAAAGTGTCTGCAACTTCATGGAGAGTTCGTGAAACACCAGGGTTTCCTTTAGAAACAACCCTAAATGAAGCTCACACCTATGGCAATAGGTCTGATGGCTGTACTCCTTATTCAATCCTGACCCAAAACATTTTGGGAAGCTCACCAGGTTTCACAATATACCATAGGATAGCAATGGAATTGGACTGTTTTGCTCACTTCTTCACAGGAACCCAAGGACCAAGCATAGTGATATGTGGCCAGGACTCTATGAGCCTCCTTTTCTCAGGGCAGTGCTGCCACCCCTCCAGGACAAGAGCAGCCTCTTGTCTCCACCTCCACCCCCAAATAGACCTCTCCC
This sequence comes from Lipotes vexillifer, assembly GCF_000442215.2. Taxonomy (NCBI): domain Eukaryota; kingdom Metazoa; phylum Chordata; class Mammalia; order Artiodactyla; family Lipotidae; genus Lipotes; species Lipotes vexillifer. The sequence continues at coordinate 6,627,530 of NW_006792448.1, forward strand.
ACACAGTGGGTCTCTAAGCAAACTCGGTAACATTATCTCGTTTTTTTAAGGCACTGCAACTTCTTACAATGTTAATGTGTTAATAATAATTTACCCCATTCTTCTGGCAGGAGCAAAACTGAAGCAACCTGAAATGCCATCAGCAAAAAATTATTTATTTCCCATTCCTGAGCAGTGAAGAAAACAAGGTTTTGTTTGGCCAGGTCCACTCTTGATAGCTATCTGGTTTCAATTAAAACTTCAAGTCTCCAAGGGAAAAACTGGCATTCTGGGCCGCTGAGGCCCAGCCAAGTTTCAGTGTCTCTACAAGATTTCAGAAAGGATGTTCCACCCAGGCAGCCACCTCTCATCTTCCTCCTTTCGCATATCATATAGAAGCTTCAGAGCAGAGACTAAAGTACAACTAAAAATAATGACCAGGTTGAAAGAACTCTGCCCTCCTAGAGATACATTTTTTGTGCCAGAGAAGTATTGATTCCGCTCCTAATGGAATTGAAAGTCACGATAAGAGCAGAAATGGAATCAAGAATCCAGGGGAAAGTGCCTACCTATTTATTTATTCTTCAGCAAACTCCTGCCTCTCCCCACTGACCATTTTCAACTAAACTTTCTACAAAGATTCCAAGCACTGCTCTCTCTTTGCCCCCAGCCCTCATTTAGGTCAGGTGATTTACAAACTAGCTTGCCATAAATAATGAATGCACTCACAGGACCAGAAGCCCTCGTGGCACCAAAGGGGCTCCTTGGTTCACTCAGGTACACCCCTAGGCCTCACCTGTGTGAAGTCCAGAACTGGGCCGGCCAGCAGTGCCTTCCTATGGGATATTCTGATGTTAACATACGAAAGATTGGATTACACTCCTTCACTTGCCTACCCCATTCGTGAACATATAAGGCAGTTGATATTTTCTCCCAAGCTCTGAGTGGCCCCCTTCGGAACCACATCACTGCCTCTCAGCCACTCCTCCTTATGTTCACTACAAGCCATCCCATCCCCCACCTGCAATTTGTTTATTCCAGTGACACATCTATTTTCCCTGCTAAGGGAGACAAGTCTGTTTCCCTCCTCTGGCTCCCAATAGCATTCACTCACCACCTCCTCCCCCCACCCCCGCTCAGGTTACTATAGTGGCTAGCAGCTCCCAGAGCCCAGCTCTAACACCAATTCAACTTCCAAAGACTAAGACTTTTATTTCCTTAATGGGGGAGGGGAGATGGTGTGCAAAGCAGCACTTTCTGAGTACCTGGTCTCCTATCTTCTCAGGCTACATATACCCCGGAGTTTGCAAATACTCTGTGTTTAACCATACTCTTCTGATCTGTCCTGAAGCCCTTCTTTGGTAGCAGGCAAAGCAATTAAGTACAGAAGAAAATACTGCATCTTCAGCTTAACTGAAACCTGGGACTTCCATGTCAGGGCAAAAGATATCACTCCTCCCTCCACTAGTCTTGGGATGGCAGAAACCACAGAAAGCAGGAGAAAGGGGAGGGAGTGACCTGGGATTGTAAACTGGCTACATTTTAAAGTGCTACAAATTTTCTCCTCCCTCACAGGCCCCTGGACAGCTGGCTCCGCCTCCTTAACCCAGCCAGACAACATCCAACTGGGGTGTGTGAGGATAACTCTCCCAGACCCTCCTGGTCTGGCCCCAGTGTTGCAGATGTGGCATGCACAGAACACCCTTCCTCTCCTCTCCACGTCCTTCTTTCCCAAACAACTCCTGCCCCTCCAAAACACACGAGTGTGTGTGTGTGCACACATACACACACGTTTTGAGGATAAGGATAGATTAGGAAGGGCACATCTGATTTACCTATGTAAACTACAGGAGGGTAAAAGATGGGGCAGGACTGCCAGATAGTTTTGGCAATAGAGACTTTATGAAGTTAGTTTTCGCATAAAACTACAGGAAAAGAAGAAAAACAGGATGAAGAGTAAAGGAATGAAAAGGAAGAGAATAACAAATAATGTAAGAGGAAAATAAGTAATATTAGTATCTCCATAAATACCATAGACTCCAACTAACTTTAGGAAAAAAGGTGTGGATAGTGATGAAGGGGACGGGGAAGCTTGGAAGGAAAAGTAGCTGTGGTAGAATTCCAAAATAAACTACCCTTTCGGAGGAGAGCTTCTGCAGGGATACAGAGAAACACAAATTGGCCTTTTAGCATTAGATGTCAACCATGAGATTATCAGGACAGTTTATTTGAAGCGGAAACGAATCGGAAATCCTTCCCTGAACAGTCCTCCTAGACCAATATACACACCCTCAGAACCCACAGAGACACACATAAAGAATAAATGCAGCATCAAGGGGCAATAAGGACCCGCTCCCCACACTCCCAGTACCTCTAGCCTCATCTCATACTTCCAACTGCACAACTTTCCGATCTCCAAAGAAAATATTTCCAGTTGGATCCTATTTCAGAATTGTAACTGGTATGGGTTGTGATAGGAGGGGTGTGTGCAGCCTGTAGGGGATGGGGACTAGAAGACAGCATTTCGGTAGTTCCTTATTTTTGTAGAGCCAGCATGCTCTACCGATCAGAAATTGCTATTACCCAACAATGCTTCCATCACAAATAGACACCAAAAACAGCATTAGCGTTATCACCATCTTGCTAAAGATCTGCCCAGTCCAGTTTACCTGACTTTGTCTCTGTGGAACTTCTACAGTATTTTAGTCAAAGAGATAATCGTTTGAAAGACAAAAACAATAAATCGATACTGAAGTGTTCCCTTTCAAGAGTTATTTCCCACTGGAAACCACCGAACGGGGAAGCCTGTCGTTAATTCCCAAGACCACGGCTCCTCTAGAAACACACACAATGCGTGCTTTCAAAAAAGGCATTCATCTGCTTTTAAGGGAATTCCTGTCTTTTCAGAGTCCCCAAACCGGAGAGCACGAGAAAGAGACTCAGATCCATTGATTAAGATTTTAAGAAAAAGACTAACACAGAGCCACGACGCAAGCACACACCAACCTTCGCCGGCTGGACCACTTCTTCCCTGTTCTTCTTTCTATTAACGACACGTTAGATTCTGATACATCCCCCCCACCCCCCCCCCCAAAAAAATCTAACTAGATACAATGTAGCTCTCTAGCTCCACTTAACCTGCAAGTTACAAAGAGAGAGAGAAAAAAATATCCTGCCGCCTTCCCACCCCTTTCCCCCC
>NW_006792448.1:6630717-6631679 GCF_000442215.2 Lipotes vexillifer
GGGGATCAGATTAGGCCAAACTCAGTAAGGTCCCAGACCTCCAGCCCAACGCCGCCACCAACGAGTCACTTCAAACGAGCCAGCATCTCTGCCCACCGCCGGCGGGCCGTAATCGCGCCCATCCTCGGCAGCCTCGCCGGGACCGGCATCCCGCCCCTTCGGCCCGGTCTCCCCCTTCCCATCGGTGCAAAGTCAAAGCCCCGGCGAGGCAGCTTTAACTTTTTCATGCAGGGAACACACACCGCCCCCGACCCCGAGCGTGCGGCGGCCCGCGGCGTGGCTGCAGGCTGGGCGCCGGGCCCCCGGGCCAAGGTCGCCGCGCGTGCTCACCCACGTCCCGGCGACTCCGGCTCCGCTGGCCCCGGCGCTCGCTCAGATCCCGGCTCCCGTCGCTTGCCCGAGCCCCCGAAGGTGCTGCTGCGGCAACTCCATGGCGATGAGCATCTGTCACACGGCGAGCCGCGGGCTGGCCACCCTCGCTCGGGGGGCGCCGGGGCCCCCGGGCGCCCGGAGGCGGAGGCGAGCGGCGGGCGCCCCGGCCGGCCCCGCGCTTCCCGCCCGGCGCTGCCGCCTGCGCCGCGCCACCGATTTACGGAGAGAGATATCAAGGGGGAAAATGGCGTCTCCGGAGCCCGAGGAGTCCTGGAGTAATCACATTCACACACACACGCCCGCACGCACACACTCGCACACCGCGCGCCGCGGGCCTGGCTAATTTTAGCAGGAGCCCCCCCACCCCCCAAATTATATATATCCCAGTCTCTCCAATCAATGCTATTTTTTTTTTTCTTTTCTTCAAAGGATGGATTGGAGCCTTAAAAAATGTTGCCGGGTTCGGGCTCGCAGAAGGCGGCGCGCGGAGGGCGAGGGCGCTTTTGCTGAGCTGTGCAGTTCGGTCCGCGGCGCCCGGCGGCCCAGCCCGCCAGCCTGTCCGCCCGCGGTCGCTAGTGCTGCCGCCGCCG
>NW_006792448.1:6631942-6634295 GCF_000442215.2 Lipotes vexillifer
TCGGAGCGGCAGCGCGGCGGAGCCGAACGGGGACAGCCACCCAGCGATCTGCCTCGGAGGGGATGCGGGAACCCACACCGCTCGAACAGCCGATCGGGGGCCGCTTCCCAGACTTGAGCCGGGGGAGGCACAGCCAGTAACCGGCGAGCGACCTCTCCCTTCACCCTCCTGCAGTGAATTTCTGTGAATTTCGATCAATTAGAGGGAGTGGGGCTTGTGCCGGGGGAGAAGGAAAACACTTCGTGGAGGCGGACCGGGGACCCTTCGCCGCCCTCGCGCCCCTCCCGCTCCCCTACGCCCTCGAGGCCCAGTGGCTCTGCGCGCCGGAGTCCGCCGCGGAGACTGGGCTGCCGCGGGGACCGCCGCGGGCTCGGCACCGGCTCCCGGGCTCAACACTGCCACTATCTGACACAACAGGAGCAGTGTTGGGGGAACTGCGCGCCGAGGCGCGAGATGTGATAGGCTCTGAAACTGGGTGCATTTTTTTAACCTGGTAATTACATTTCAGGGGGTAATATTTTTGTTAAGCGACATGTATGCATTCAGATGCTTATGTGCATTTTCTCGTTATTCACCAAAATTCGACAGTTGATGAGGGGAAAGACACTGAGAGATGACGTTGGCATGCACTTCTCTATTAAGGATGGTGAAAAGAATAAGGTGGAATGTCTTCACTTCATACAAAATATAGTGGTATTTTAATCTCTTTGACTATTTGCATTGGGACTGCAAAAGTGGACCTATTCAGGCCACTCAGTTGCAACCCCAGGCAACTGAGGAATGTAACCCCTCAGGGGTGTTTCTACATTATAGGACAGATAGGGATTCAGGAAGGTTTGCAAGTGGTTTTGCTTAAAGACCTTGTGTAGAGTTTACTCAAAACTCGGATTGTGAGAGAACTCCTGCTTACCACGTTTTATATTGAGAGTTCTGGGACTTTGGATTGAGGAATGATTTGGTAGTGATTGGGAATGACCCCCACCAGCCACATCAGCCACTGAAGACCTGGGTTGCCTGCTCGTGTGAATTCTGTCACAGAGCTTCTTCACTCTCATCACTCTTTTCACAGGAATGATGTAATGAAGTACAGCAACGGAGACTGGCTCTGAGGACCCCCTAACTCCCAACCTGGTCCATGTCCCTGGATCAGGTTCAGTGTGATTCTGAAAAGGTCACTGCCCTCTGACCAAAGTGCCCTTGCTGTCTTCTTTTTTTCAGAGAAATGTTCTGATTGGCCAAAAACGTTTCCTCTGTTACTCATCACTGCAAGACCTCTGTTAGAGCAATGTTTCAATAGGTCTTCTGTTAACCCTATACTGGAGTACTGTTTTTATTAGTGGGAAGGTAATGCTTAATTAGGGGAAAAAATCAGCAGGGCATATGAACTGATAATAGAAATAAAGATCGAGGCACAAAATTTGATGTCAAAAACAAAGATTCTGTGCAATCAGATGACCTTTGCCTGATTCCTTCTGTACCTAGATTTCTGAAATCCTATAACAAAGCCCTCAGAGGACTAAGATAGCATGTGGGATTTTGCCTACACTTTCCAAATAGAGAAACTGAGCTCCAGAAATCAGAAGGGTTTGCCCATGAGCATATGGCTGGCTGGTGTCATCTGAACCAGAACTAAAGCTTGTTGCCCAAGTCCTTTCCCTTCTTAACCTTAGCATATTTACAGGGTCTTCCATCCTGTGTTGTTGTGTTTCTTTGAAGAGCAGCTTAGAGAGCACATGGCATATTAAAAATTCACTATAATAGATGGTAAGTCTACAGCATTATGGTGCAGTAAAAGTTTACCTGAGAGATCACTTAGTCAAACCCCATCATCTTAAAATTGAGGAAACAGAGACAGAGATGCAGTGGACTGCTCCAAGTCATTAAATTAAGGCAAAGCCATAGACAGACTCTATGTCCTGTGACTTCTCAGTCAATGTTCCTTCCATACATGTAGCCCATTTTTTGATCATGAGGGTGAGAGGAGGGGACGGAAAGAGGGGTCTTCTCACTCTTTGTTTTATATAGCTATATATAAAGCACACATACATATGCACATATATATATCTATGTATATCTACATATACTAACATGCATTACATATACTGTATTTTGGATATATTTTAAATTTTAAGCATATAATAACATTAATAATATAATAATATAATTTTTGTATATAATAATAAGGGATTCCTGAAAAAACTAAAGCCACACCCGTGAACAATATGTTTATTGATGGAATGGGGCCTGTATTCAAATACTAGCTAAATATCACAGGAATTCTTTTTTTTTTTTTTTTTTGGTACGCGGGCCTCTCACTGCTGTGACCTCTCCCGTTGCGGAGCACAGGCTTCGG